>NC_142932.1:42191984-42266984 GCF_046866305.1 Octopus bimaculoides | reverse complement strand
TGTCACTCTATCTATCTGTCTGTTTGTCTGTCTGTCTGTCACTCTGTCTATCTAGCTATCTGTCTGTCTGTCACTCTGTCTGTCTATCTATCTATCTATCTATCTATCTATCTATCTATCTATCTATCTATCTATCTATCTACCTTATTTCTTTATTACCCACAAGGGGCTAAACATAGAGGGGACAAACAAGGACAGACAAAGGGATTAAGTCGATTACATCGACCCCATTGTGTAACTGGTACTTAATTTATCAACCCTGAAAGGATGAAAGGCAAAGTCGACCTTGGCGGAATTTGAACTCAGAACATAACGGCAGACGAAATACCGCTAAGCATTTCGCCCAGCGTGCTGTGTGTGCACATGTTTATTTACATCTTTGCTTGCATATTGAGAAGCCATGACCGCGAGCAGTATTGCAATTGACTTTTCTCTTGTCAATAAATTATCCACTTGCTTTCTGCCTTCAAAGCTGGGTGGAATAAGAAATCCTTTGCTTGAAAAACTGGTAAGCATCAGCATTCGGAAGGGCGCCTGGCTATAAATCAATGTTCCAACAACATATTAGGTTAACCCATGCCTTAATAGAGAATCAGACATAAAAAAAAAAGCAAATGAAAGTACATTCACACACGCATATCCTGGTTATCCTATATAATCACCAGAGGTGATTCTGTCCACATTTCTCTCCCTCTAAGCTTATTTTTACCCAATATATTATGAACTGTTATGTATAGCTTCATTTACATTCCAGCAGCTCTTAAAAACTTCTTCAAGCTTCAAACAAACAAATCAAACATACATACATACATACACCTGGTATAATGATTTGGGACAGAGAAGAGAAACAGTGCATAGTTGTGGAAATTGACTGCCCAGCTGATGTTAACATAAAGATGAAGATCAGTGAAAAAGAGAATACCTATGCTGAACTATTGAGAAATCTACAGTTACTCTATCCAGATTACAAGTACAGGTTTATACCTGTAATTATTGGGGCCCTGGCATATGCAACACACTGCCTAAACACCAATCTTGAGAAATTAGGCTTCTCAAAACCAGAAAGGAGAAAGCTAATTCAAAGACTACAGACCCAAGCCATCACTGGAACTGGAAAAATCTGTAAAACGCTGGAGATGTACTATGTTGTCAGCTGTTCACTACTAGTGAACACCCCTTATTTTTCGGGCACCTTCCGGAGTATTCAAGCAGTTCCAAGCAGTGCTGTTCATTATTATTATTATTATTATTATTATTATTATTATTATTATTATTTACCTACTTATGTTGGCTACTTGACTAAACAGTAGATTACAATTTTTCCAATTTTTATATGATTAATCCTATTCATAAAGATGCTGATAAATTACAAATTAATGCCAATCAAACATTAGTAGTCAGGTGTTAAGGGTGAATCAAACAATAAACCAAGAATAAAACAGTTTCTCTTCATCCAATGTCAGGTACACAAAATTTAAGTTTCACCCAGTTGTATCTTCTTTATTGCATCAACATGACAATTGTTTGACCTGGCTCTTTCGATATTCTTCAATTCCCTTCGATGTTCTTCAAATACCTACACTAAAATAGACACATGTATCTCTCAACAGTCACATTATTTTAATCATTATTCTATCAAACAACAACTCTCTCTCCCTATAACAATATATTTTATGGTTGTTCAACTGAGTCCAAGCTATACTTTATTCATGCATCTCTGTGACAATTCTTTGACTTAACCCCAAGAGATTTTCCAATTCCCTTTGATATTCTTCAATTACATTAAGCAGATGCATATCGTCTCGACAAAGAAATACACATGGGACAGGATGCACATGGCTATATACACCTTTCTCCATAGGTAAACTCAATCAGGAACGACTTAGGGTTAAACAACAACAGGAAAGGGCACGTTGAATGATGTAGTCTTAGGTACACTTTGTTTAAAAACAAAAAGACAGTAAAATCATAACTGAAAAACCTAAGAGTGTTGATATAAATCTGCTTGATTGGAACTAAATAAACAGCATCAACAACAGTAATTGATAGAGAACATATTCTATAATGTAGTCCTTGATACACAATGACAAGAAGATACATATCGTTGTACAAGATCATCAACAACAGAAACGGAGACATTGTATAATGTATTCTTATAGTCCTAGATACACTTTGCCTACAAAAAGATAGTAGCATGGTTAATGACTAGAATACTTTAGATTACAAATAAACAGGTTTAATTGTAGATGAACCAGAAGCCAAGTGCAACCCTGGGCTATATTTAGTGACTTTCAAAGAGCAGGAATTTCAAGAACAATTCTGCTAAACGTTGGCAAAGCTGTTATTCACATCATGCAAAAGATGCCAGTTAGTTCATGTTGCTTCATTATTTCAATCAGTTATTAATTATTCTTCTTATAGAATTTCTTCCCAATTTCACTAACAACAATCAACAACAGAAAGAATACTATTTCTCACTGCATAAACTTGTTACACACATGTAGCTGTATATTAATGAAGGTACAACATGTGAGTAGTATTGGTGTGTAAATTTATACATAGACGTATAAAATTATGTGAGTAGTGTACTCACACACACACACACATACACACACACACACACACACACACACACACACACATGCACTCTTGCACATATTCTCTAGGTTTCTCCAACATAACATTCCAATCTTGAAGATGTTTGATGGAATTCTTGCTGATTTTAATAAATACTTCATATTTCAAATTCCCTCTTTTCATATTTTTATGCAAATTTTAAGTAAAAATTACAACCAATAACCCTGTACTCTGTAAGACACCAAGAGTCTCTTCCTCTCTCTCTCTCTCTCTCTCTCTCTCTCTCTCTCTCTCTCTCTCTCTCTCTCTCTCTCTCTCTCTTTCTTTTTCTGTCTCTATTATATATAATGTTTAATATGCATGTATAATGTTTAATGCATATATAATGTTTAATATTTATATATCCTACCATCATCATCATCATCATCATCATCATCATCATCATCCTCATACTTATTTAATGTCCATTTCTCCTTGCTTGCATGGCTCTGATGGAGCTTATTTGAGGCAAATTCTCTGTGGCAAGATGCTCTTCCTGTCATCAACACTCATCTCTTTCCAAGCATGATAATATTTCTTCATATTCACATATTTTGTGATAGAATATTGGAAATAAATGACACTGCTTATATAACAGTGACCCTCATTTACAACTGGCAGGAGATGGCATGACAAGGAGACTCTCTCTCTCTCTCTCTCTCTCTCTCACACACACACACTTGCACACATGCACATACACAGGCACACACACATGATTGGCTTCTTTCAGTTTCCATCAACCAAATCCACTAATAAAGCTTTGGTGGGCTCAGGGCTTTGGTAGAAGGCCCTCACTCAAGGTGCCATGCAGTAGGATTGAACCTGGAACCTTTTGGCTGGGAAGTAAACTTCTTACCACACAGCTATATATATACACACACACACACACACACACACACACACACGCATATATATGTATACAATATGCATGTGTAATATATATATATATATATATATATATATATATATATATATATAGATATAGATATAGATATATACACACATGGATCAGACATGGCATCATTGAAGCAGAGCTTTCTATGTTCAGATGCCCAAACAAATTCTCACCTGCTTACAAACAAGGTAATAGTTCCCTTAGTCTATTTAACGATGAACAGCTTTGACAGATGATTGCAAACAAATGACCTTGTTTGTATAAATAGGGACAAGAAGAATACACACATGCATGTCCAGTTTCCATCAACCAAATTTCACTAACAAAGTCTTGGTCAATCTCCTCGTTGATCTACAGCTAAGGTAAAAGACAGCTTGCATGTGATAGAGAGGGCATCTGGCAATGAAACACTGCCTTGAAGATACATTCCTCTAGCCCATGCCAGTATGGGGAAATGGACATAAAACACACACACACACACGTATAATCTTCTTTGGTTTTGAGTTAGGGTCCTGATCTTTCTTGTCAGATCATAGATTGGTTGAACAAGAAAACTTTAACCAAAAACTGAACTAGGCTTGACCATGCCACCTTTCTTCAGGTAAAGGCTGTTTCAGACTCCATTATCTAATGTATTCCTTTTCCAGGTGTAGAAGCAAGGATTAGAATGGAAGGGCCTTAGAGTCAACCTAGCTAAAACAAAGTAGGAAGGCAGACAAACCACAAATCCCTTCAAGTAGATGGTTCTGCTCGATCTGTAGAAAAGGCGTAGGTAGAAACTCTATAAGATGTACCCAGTGCAAGCTATGGACACATAAGAGGTGCAGTAATATCAAAGGAAGGCTAAATGGGAAGATAGTTTTTGTATGTGGCAAATGTTCAGGAGCTATAAACACTGAAAATGTGCAGAGAACAACTGCCACATTCCAGGGAGAAAAACTACAAGTAGTTGATAGCTTCTGTTACCTAGGTGACCAAGTCAGTAGTGGGGCTGGGTGCTTTGAAAGTGTAGCTGCTAAAATAAGAATAGCCTGGGCAAAGTTCAGAGAGCTCTTTCTTCTGCTGGTGACAAAGGGCCTCTCACTCAGAGTAAAAGGCAGACTGTATGACGCATGTGTATGAACAGCCACGCTACATGGCAGTGAAACATGGGCCGTGACTTCTGAGGACATGCGTAAGCTCGCAAGGAATGAAGCCAGTATTCTCCACTGGATGTGTAATGTCAGTGTGCATACACGATAGAGTGTAAGTACTTTGAGAGAAAAGTTGGACCTAAGAAGCATCAGATGTGGTGTGCAAGAGAGACGACTGTGCTGGTATGGTCATGTGGCGAGAATGGATGAGGATAGCTGTGTGAAAAAGTGTCACACTCTAGTGGTTGAGGGAACCTGTGGAAGAGGTAGACCCAGGAAGACCTGGGATGAGGTGGTGAAGTACGACCTTCAAACATTAGGCCTCACCAAGGCAATGACTAGTGAGCGAGACTTTTGGAGAGATGCTGTGCTTGAGAAGACCCAGCAAACCAAGTGAGACCATAGCCCATGCCTATGTCAGTGGTGTAACCAGCCCACTTATGCATACCTTTCCTTCACTGGACACTAAACTCTGCTTGTGAAGACCTGTTGAGGCAAGTGAAATCGAAATCAAATTCAATGACAGCACCGCATGACTGGCTCCCGTGCTAGTGGAGCGCTAAGAGACCCATCCGAGCATGATTGTTGCCAGGGCCACCGAATGTCTACCGTGCCAGTGGCATGTAAAAAGCACCATTTAAGCATGATTGTTACCAGCATCAACTTACTAGCACTTTGGCCGGTGGCACGTGAAAAACAACATTCGAGTGAGGTTGTTGCCAGTGCCGCTGGACTGGCTCCTGTGCAGCCGGCATGTAAAAAACACCATTTGAGTGTGGCCGTTACCAGTACCGCCTGACTGGCCCTTGTGCTGGTGGCACATAAAAGCACCCATTAGACTCTCAAAGTGGTTGGCATCAGGAAGGGCATCCAGCTGTAGAAACACTGCCAGATCAGATTGGAGCCTGGTGCAGCCATCTGGCTCACCAGTCCTTAATCAAACCACCCAACCCATGCTAGCATGGAAAGTGGATATTAAACAATGATGATGACGATGAAGTATAATTTGAAGGAAATTTGACTGCTGTTTCTGTCAGATGACATAACCCTATAGAAGCTTTCTCACTGGCACAAAGGTTTATTGAAACAAAGTGGCTGTTTTTCCCTCTCTTTCCTCTTTTTCTATTTTCCAGCAACATCTTTGATAAATGTCCAGAGATACATCGGCATCTCAAACTACAGATGCACGATACATATCTTGACCAAAACGCACATCTTTCACCAACAAAAAAACATAAACATAAACATACAAAAATCAAACCAAATTTATTTTGTAGAAAAGCACAACCTAAAATGGTCTCTATAATATCTCAATGAAATAAAGATTTAATATATCAGATATTCTCATCAAATAACATAATGCCAAGTTTTAGCAATGGGTATCTCTCACTCGCTTTCTCTTTCTCTCTCTCTCTGTTGGAGCCAGTTTTCTGTACTTGCAAAAATAAATGTATCATTCAGAAAACAAATCTAAACTAAAACATAAATATGTTTGAAATATTCATAGAACTGAGTCTACTTTTTTCAAAAATGCAATTGGCAGCTTATTTATTGGGAAGAAAGAAAGAAAGAAAAAATATCTAGATGAGAGAAATAGAAAGGGGAAGAGAAAGTGAGGGATATATAAATGAATGTACATATGTACATGTATATATATCTATATATACATGTACATATGTACATTTGTATATATGTATGTATGTATGTATGTATGTATGTATGTATGTATGTATGTATGTATGTATGTACATATGTATATACATAAGAGCAGAAAGACAGTCATATGTTTAATCATTGATCTCTTGGAAGACGATGGAGTTGTACAGCGGTCTGCCTTAATACAGTGTCAGCCTGCTGGCTGGAGAGGAACCTGTTCATAACCTTGTTATCAGCACAGCACAGTGTCTACGACAAAGACATTTACCAAACACTGGTTCAATACTCCCAGATATAAATAAGTATATAAACCAATATACACATGTGTGTGTGTGTGTGTGTGAATATATATATATATTTATTTATTGTACGTATGTGAGTTTGTGTGTTATAGATGCATTCATGTGTATAACACAAATAAGGAAAATCAAACATAAAAGAAATGGATACACACATACATGGAAGACACTTGCCTCAAGGGCCACTATGTGGCTCCTTTGGTGATTGTCTCTTAGTATAGACTGAAGCCAATTTATACTTTGTGAATAATTAGTAGATAGATGTGTTATATCTATCTGTCTGTCTATTTCTTTATCTATCTGTGAGTGTGTGTGAATGACAATCCATGTGCCGTCATTGACATTTTACTGTCTGAATATCTAAAAAAAAAACAAAAGAAAAGTCTTAGTTTACATTCTTCATTAAGTGAAAGTCCCATAGTTTCAACTTTTGATGTGTGAAGACCAACAGATTGAAAACCAATCTCTTACTTGGAAAACAGGTTAGGGTTAACAACAGGAAGACCATCCAAACCATATTAGGTTTGTCTGAACGAATTTTGTCTCATCGAAATATTGAACAACAAAAATTGTTTTGATATCTGTTTCCCCTAGACAAATATTGAAGCATTGTTTTACCACCAGATGTCCTTGCTATCACTAAAATCGATTTGTTTTACTTGTAAGGCATTTCTTATTCTAAGGTGCAAAGCCAGTGGATGCATTTTGCTGACAGGGAAAGACAACAGAGTCACCATTTGCAGCTCAAAGACTTTTAGAGAAGCACAAGATGATTCAAACATATAGACATACACACATGCATATACATGTGTGTGCACAGACATATGTATGTATGAATGTATGGCAGACTTCTTTCAGTTTCTGTCAAACAAATCCAATCACAAAATTTTGCTTGACTCTTGGCTACAGGAGTCTCTTTGCCCATTGTGCAATGCAGTGGCACTGAATTCAAAAAGGAATTTCTTAAACCTTGCAGCCATTCTTGTACCTATAGATGTTTATACACACACACACACACACACGCCCCCACCCCACATATACAGGGTGCAATGGGCAAATTGTTGCCATTTTATATTTTTAATTTTGCACATGCGCATTGTTTGTTTTTTGATTTTGTTGACTACGCAGTATAGTAGGGTCAGTTGAGTACCATCTGTGAGAAAAACAGCACCGTGACACAATTCTCTCTGCCAGAAATTTGGAAATGACGGGCTGTACTGCTTGGAATTCATGCCAGAAGCTCCAATATGAACATTGCTTATGTAGGTCTAGATGTGTGTGTGCATGTGTAAATGTCTGTATGTTAGAGTTTTGTTGCCCTAGGCCAACCACAATCAAGCAGACCTATCATCTAAGACAGTCCAAAAGTGACCATACCACATATAGTGGCCTACATTATCCAATGTACCTTGTTTCCGTTTTTTTCCCCTAAGATTGAAGGTAATAACTCTAGGAAATTTGGTTGTTGTTTCTAGCAGGTCAAAATGTGACATTCTCTTTTTTTAAATATATATTAACTATATATTTTCTTTTTTGAAATATATATTAACTATTAAATTATAAAACTGAAATAAACCAGAATGTAATTAGGTAATCTGAAAATATGAATCAGATATTTCAGAAAACTATTTTATAAAAGATATAAAAGAGTAAATAAGACAATGAGATCATAAATCATGGTTAATCATATTTGGGAAACAAACAAGCGATTCCGACAGAAGACAGAGTAAAATAATGAATATTCTAACAGAATTTCAACATTGAAAATAGAATTTATTTAATTTACAAGTTGACTCTTTTCTTTCCAATTATATACTTTGAGTCCAGTCTCCTGGGAGGGAGAGACAGAGGGGGGGGAGGAGCAGAAAGAGAGGAAAAAGTGGTAGAGATTGAAGGGTAAGGGTAAATGAATACCCACAAAGAAGGATAGAGTAATTGGTGAGAGAGAGAGAGAGAGAGATAGAGATGGCCAAAGGAAGAGTTGAATGAAAGGACAGGTTGATGGACAGGTTAAACAGAGAAACAGACCGGTAATGTCAACAGACAAACAGAAAGTTTGTCGGAGCAAGAAGAGAGACAAACAGACGGAAGGGAAAGAATGGGAAAGAAATTAATAGTGCATATATTTTATATACATACATATGCACGCACACAAACACACATATATAAATGTATAAATGGGGGTGCACAAACATGCATATGTATAAGTATAGGTATATATATATATAAACATTTTATATATATACACATATAAGTATATATATATATATATTTATATATGTATATATAAATGTTTATATATATGTACATGTACACATACATCATTTATGTGTATATATAAATGCACATATAAACATTTACATATATGCATGTATATATATGTAAACATTTATTCACACACATTATCATCATCATTATTAACATCCGCCTTCCATGCTAGCATGGATGGGACAATATACAATATATATATATATATATATATATATATATATATATATATATATATATATATATATATATATATATATTGTATATTGTGTAAACATTTATATATATATGTGTAAACATTTATATATATGTGTGTGTATAAAAATAAGGTGAATAACTGATGCAACATGGTATCAAGTGTTCTACTGAGAAACTCCCTATATATTTAGAATATTTCATTTGGAGTGGCCTAGTGGCTTGGGTGTTGAGCTCAGATTCAAAAAATCATGGGGCCGATTCCTGCATAGTGTCTTTAAACAAGGAGCATCAATTCACATTGTCCCACTCTACTCATCCGAGACAAGTACCAACCAAGTGCTGGGACAGATCTCCCTTTCTCTCCTTCTCTCACTTTTTCTCTATCTGTCATATCTTAGATCTTTCACTGGAAGGCCAAGGGGTATCCATGTCTGTTAATAGTTACTTAGGTACCTAAAATAATTAATAAAAACACAGTATTTATTATTAAGCCAGATTGAATCTTGAGAGGAAGCCACAACAAAGTTTGGTTACTAATCCAAGGTCAATTTCCAGAAACATTCAAGTAAATTGAAAAAAAACCCAACTCCACCTGATAATACTCCATATTCTATTCATCAAATAACTTGATGTAGAATGCAGGTGAGATACTAGAAAGATGAAAGCCTTGTTAGTGATTCTTAGTTTTAACTAGCTTCACTTATATTGCTGATGCTCTCGAGAAAGACATACAACCATATACTGCTGTTACTCTAAATCAGGGATTCTCAACCACTGAGCTACAGAGAGAGAGGGTGGGGGAGAGGGTGCAATAAATACATCAAAAGCAAACCTTTTTCATGGATCCTTAATTTATTACTGTGAATCCCCAATTTATTATTTTCCTTGCGTAGACATCCTGGTTGAGAAAAACTGCTCTGAATTCATTCTTTTCAAAATTATATAATGTTTTTTCCACAAAAAATGGAGGTTTGCTCTGTTTTTAAGATGATAAGTAGATGTGGGTGTACACCCTTGCTTTGCTTAGAAAACACATTTGTCTCAGCAGACATAGGGTTCTGGCTTGTGTTTTGTAACAGTCTAATGAATGGAGGAGACATGTGGTAAAGACATATGATATAGACAAAGAAATAAAGCAAGGGCAACGATAGGCTTGCAATAGATTTCAATGAAAGACTTATGAATTTGTATTACTTTACTGTATTCACTTGGATATTTCACTTCTGTCAGATAAATCTAACATCTTTGACTATAGAAGGTAATAATATTGTATATGCAGTAGGTAGGCAGGTGAGTAGGAAGACAAACAGACAGACAGATAAATAGATAGATAGACGGACAGATTGAAAGGTAACTAGCTAGCTAGATAGATACATATACAGACAGATGGATAGACAGATGGACAGATGGATAGATAGATATACAGATAATAGATAGGTAGATAGGTATAGATATATTGATAGATCATATAACTATAAATGAATTATCGAAGGAATTACCTCTTTTACAGCTGGTTGCTTGTTTGTTCTAGTAGTGACCATTCAAGTATTTTCACATTGACAGAAGCAGAACTATATATATATATATATATATATATATATATATATATATATATATATATATATATATATATATATATTTCTATATATATATATATATATATATATATATATATATATATATATATATGCCCTTGCCTCCCTTGGAAACACACTACTTATTGTGATACACGAAACAAATAAAAGGAAATTGTTATTTATTGTGGAGTGGAAGCTAGAAAATGTTTAACTTTTATTAAAAGAGAAAATCACATGTGAAGTATGATTCTCATATCTGTTTTCCTTGACATTTCAAATCATATAAAATATTCCTTTAAAGACAGTTTCACAGCAAATCGCCGGAGAAATTGGTTCAGATGCTATACATTTAATATGGCTGGAATGGAAATTTACCATTATTTCGAAGTTTCAGCCACAGGCAACAAATCATAGGTATACATATTTACACACACAGTTACATACATTATTATTACAATATGTATCTCTCTCTCTCTCTCTCTCTCTCTCTCTATATATATATATATATATATATATATCATCATCATCATCATCATCATCGTTTAACGTCCGCTTTCCATGCTAGCATGGGTTGGACGATTTGACTGAGGACTGGTGAAACCGGATGGCAACACCAGGCTCCAGTCTGATTTGGCAGAGTTTCTACAGCTGGATGCCCTTCCTAACGCCAACCACTCAGAGAGTGTAGTGGGTGCTTTTACGTGTCACCCGCACGAAAACGGCCACGCTCGAAATGGTGTCTTTTATGTGCCACCCACACAAGCCAGTCCAGGGGCACTGGCAACGATCTCGCTCGAAAATCCTACAGGAGCCAGTCAGGCGGTACTGGCAACGACACTAAAATCTGCTTGCGAAGACCTGTTAGGGCAAGCGAAAGCAAAGTCGTGATGGCACCACCGTTCGAACATGATCGTTACCAGCGTTGCCTTCCTGGCACTTGTGCCGCAGCTTTGTGTTCCTGGCTCCTGTGCACGTGGCACGTAAAATACACCATTTTGAGCGTGGCCATTGCCAGTACCACCTGACTGGCCTTCGTGCCAGTGGCATGTAAAAGCACCCACTACACTCTCAGAGTGGTTGGCATTAGGAAGGGCATCCAGCTGTAGAAACTCTGCCAAATCAGATTGGAGCCTAGTGCAGCCATCTGGTTCACCCGTCCTCAGTCAAATCGTCCAACCCATGCTCGCGTGGAAAGCGGACGTTAAACGATGATGATGATGATTATATATATATATATATATATATATATATATATATATATATATATTTCTCAGGAGAAGAATGTACAACTCCACACAAGCTAGTGATTAGTGACTTCAGGTTTAGGGCCAGAAAGATCTAGATACGCATACCAAAATGGAAAAGGAGTCTGTAGAAGCTGAAGGATCCTTCAAACAGGCGGCGATTGAGAGATGTCCTCAATGGGGCCTATGATGAAGAGGAAAAAGAGATAAAGGTATATGATGTAGGGGACAACTGGAATTCCCTGCAGAACAATCTACGAAGGGCAACAAACCAATTTGTAGTTGGAGCAAAGCCTTTGCCAGAACAATGGTGACGTTGACAGGGCCATAAAAGAGAAGAGACAGGTCTGGAAAGAGTGGAAAAGAAGGGGTGGTAGCAAAGAATCGTATTAGAAGGCTAAAAGGAAGCTAGACCTCAGGTGTATCTAGCTAGGGTAGAAGCAGAAAAGAAGAGGTTTGCCAATGTGCTACAGGGTGAAGATCAGAGACTTGAGGTATTTCAGATTGCTAGACAATGTGTCAATGAGAATTGAGATATTGTGGGAGGGAAGTGTATGCGGATAGATAATGGCAGGCTTGCATTTAGTGATGTGGACAAAAAAGAGGCATGGAAAAGTTACTATGTGTGACTGTTGAATGTAGAAATTGAATGGGATAAAGGGAGTCTCCCTCATGTAAACTTAACAAAGGCTATCCTAGTGGATAGATATGGTATGGTTGATATAGCAATTAAAAACATGAAAACTGGGAAGATGCACTACCAATGCTATTTTCATAGCCAGGCAAGAGAAGTACTTAGCTAGGAATAAACCATTATACTTGGCATTCATTGAGCTAGAGAAAGCCTTTGACAGAGTGTCCGCTGTGTGATATAGTAGGCTTTGAAGAAGGATAGATGAGTGGTGGCTGGTGAAAGCTCTGCAGGCCATGTACGAAAATGCTGTCAGTAAGGTGAGAGTTAACCACTAGTAAAGTGAAGAATTTGGTGTACAAGTAGGAGTTCATCAATGACCAGTTTTCATTCAGCCTCCTCCCAGTTTTCATCATTGTTCTCCAGGCCATAACAGAGGAATTCAAGACTGGCAGCCCCTGGGAACTACTATATGCTGATGATCTTGCCCTCATAGAAGATTCCATATCAAAGCTAGAAGAGAAATTCCAGGTATGTAAGCAAAACCTGGAATTTAAGAGCCTTAAGGTTAACTTAGCACAGCAAGAAAGCTGACAGGACCCTATCCTACTCTGGTAGGTGACCCTGTTTGGTTTTGTGGGATTATAAGGAAGTGTGCAAGAGAAAATCATTGTGTTGTAGGGAAGAAATTTATGCAGGACGATAGTGGTGCACTTGCGTTTGTTGATACTGCAAAGAAAAAACAAAAGACATTCAAGTGTTATTATGAGAGATTGTTGAATGAGGCAAAATTCTAGGAACCAGTCAACCAAGTTGACTGTTGAATGGTAAATAGATTACTTGATGATATGAAGGTGGAGGAAGGCATCTAGATTTTTCAAGTTTTGTTATTGAAATACTGAAAATATTTGGAAGAGTTTGACCTTGGAAGAGTTGTCCTAACTGTGGTCAATAATGTAGTAGAAGAGACGTCACACCTAATGACTGGTACAGCAATACCATTGTAAAGTGTAGCAAAGATAAAGGATATACAGTGAAAGTGGTGACTATTGAGGCATCATCTTAACAGACCAAGTTATGAAAGTTACCAACAGAATTGCAGCACAAGAGATTGGGGACAGAGTAAGTGAAGCCATACTAGTGTGTGTGTGGAGGATTGAGGGGGGGGGGGGATTAGTGAAGCCATACAAATGGGGGACTGGGTGGGATTATATCTACATCTTTGTTCTTTTTGCCCCTGCTTGTCTCTTTCTTCTCTCTTTTTTGCTTATTTGTACCAATCTGTCACCTTCTCTCCTTTTCACTGTTCTACGTGAACCAAGTAAAGAGGGGGAAATATTACATTTGTGCATATTCAATCCTCAATATTAATATCTATATTTACTCTTCTCTTCATCCTAACATCATGCATGAATATTGAAGGATTGTATCAGATTTATTGCTATCTGATACACTAATCTGTTTAGTTCACTGAATTGGTTGAAAAAGAAACATTAAGCATAAGGAAATTGAATTGTTACAGTAAACAAAGAACAGAGAATTGTGACAGGGCAGGATTGTCTCTGCCCAAAATATTCTGGACATGGTCCCTAAACTGGCCATCGCATATTTAGTTTTATTGATGTCCAACTCTGTCTTCACATGATCTTCATTCTTCTTCCTCGTTTGCACACTCTCTTACCAACAAACTCAAACCCTTTGGTTGATTCATAATTGATATCTAACACATTCTCTTGCTACCAACAATTTCAGTAACTAGCCACAAACACACCCATACACACACTTGAAGACAAGTCATTGTTGGAACAGGAAGAGTATCCAGACAGAGAAAAATTGCCTCAGTAAAGTCAAGCCCTACAAGCTTGGAAAAGTGGATATTAAAATCATGATGATGATGATATATGTATTCCTCTGACAAAAACCAATTAAGAAATCAACTCATAAACCAACCAACCAACCAACCAACCAGCCAGCCAGCCAGCCAGCCAATTATGGCTCATACACGATGAATACAACCTAAGAATTGAACTCTCATTAATGCTGCTTGTATCAGTGAATGATTGCAACATATCTGATTAAGTTTGCGATTCCATAAAATACGAAACTGACAGCAACATTTATCCCTAAGGGCATTTAAATAATGCTAGAGCTGTATCATAATACTGACATCTGTACATGTGTGTATATCCACACACACACACACACACATCTGTATCATTTTTTCCTATGATAGTTATTGCATCTATTTTTTCTTCTTCTTTCTATGTTAGTTGGCGTCGACAAGGATGAACTCTTACTGAATCACATGAATAAGCAATTGATTATGGTCAGTACAAGCATTCCATCATTCAATATCCTACACATATGTCTATACACAGCCAGTTGGCAATCTTTGGCCTCGACTGGATTTTAATATGTGCACATACAGACACACACACCGCACAAACTTACTTTTTAATTTTATTGAAACATGAATGCAGGGCATATTTTATAACGAATAAATATGCTTGCCTTCATTAGCAGCATTCCCTACACTCGCTCTCTAAAAAATAATGACACCAAACAATGGAACCATAGAAATACAAAGATAGGACAATCACTGGAGAATCATGGGTGGAGTGTCTTTGATCATATATACAGATGTAGGAATCTAATAAACACTTACATATGTTTACACACACACACATGTATATGTTGTCAGTAAACTTCTGCAGAAGTCTGAGACGACAGTATTTCCTTCTTGATGTTGACATCTCACCATTGATTATAGACGTAAACCAATTCTTTATGACATCTCTGTGACACCCATGCAGATTATGCTAAAATGAAGACATTGAGTTAAACATTTTATTCTCTTCTTTCTTTATACGATAGACATTCCATTTAGGATAAAAGGAAAACTACTGCACCAGAACTCTATAAATATATCAAATGTTATACAAGTCTTGAGGAAGAAGTAAGTGGAAATCGCAATGAGAGGATTTTATGAAACAGAGAATTGGTTTCTGTGGCTTTGAGTTAAAAAGATGGATCCTAACACTTCTGAACAAAGCAAACTTTTTTATCTCTAAGTGGTCAATAAAATTATTACTTTTCGCGCATGTGGTTAATACTGACCAGATCAACCAAAAAAAAAAAAAAAAAGAGAAAGAAAAGAGACAAGAAAATGAGAAGGGAAAAGAAAAATAAGAGAGAAACTAATAAAGTGAATAATGTCATGAAAAAGGTGTTAGCATTGAATATCCAGTCAAAGAAATCACGTAAACATTGAGATTTATCAAATATGCATGTAAAGAATGATGATGATGATGATGATGTACACATATAGATATGTATATCATATGTAAATTTATATGTATAGAAACAGGTGTGGTTATGTGGTTAAGAAGTTTGCCTCCCAACCAGAAGAATTCAGGTTCAGTGCCACCCCATGACACCTTGGGTAAGTTTCTTCTAAAACCAGCAGAACCTGAGGATATGAAAGCTGAAGGGAAGTAGTGCTCTACAAGAAGTCACCGGTACATGTATTTAGATTGAACCGACTGGAGTAATATGGAATGAAGTGCCTTGCTCAAGCAATCAGTGTGCTGACTGATCCTGCAATTAAGACCATAACTTTGTGATTATGAACTCAACGCCCTAACCACTGTATGTATATGCACACATATACAAACACTCACTCACACAGAAATATATATATACATATATAAATCACACTCAACACCACCACTACCATTATAGTGACCACACCACCACCGTATCATCAATCACCACTATAACAACAACAATAGCCAGCAGTAGCAGCAGGAAACAACATGCACCATGTTTGTTACCAAAACACATGAAAATATGCAAATCAAACCAAGGAAGTTTGTGACATGTTTTTTGGTTTCATTTAAATGAAGCTTCAGCTCAAACCTGAATGAAAGAGATTGCCATATCAAAGGATTGGTGGGACTGAGAAATACCTTGTTAGGTTTTTAATGCAACAAACTTTGCATCTTTCAAAGACCAAATATATTTAGAAAATGCTGCTGAGTATTCTTTCTGTTTCTTAAAAGTATGGATATATCGATAAGATCTTGTTTCACTAATTTGTACGATATTGCTAGAAAAAACTTAAGGTTCTGTGAAGAAAAAATTTACTTGTAACCAGAATCAAATTCAATTACATCCAGTCGTGTACATTTGCACTATGCTTTCTCATTGATATCATTAATCTGTTCTGTTACACTTATTCTGTATAAGAAGGCAACATTACTTTTGTTGTTCTACATCTGATATAATCTAAGATGTTCTTGCTAACTATACCTAACTTAATTTTAGCAGTGTTAATTAACTTGCATTTAGGGTTACTAATACAATTGTCTTTATGGTCCTTGAATGAATGTAATGTAGAGTTTACTTAAGGCTAAATATTCAACTCTGTTATCTGTTATCTATTTCAATGCTACTGGCAATGTTTTTGGCTTCAAGCTTTATGAAATTATATCTGTTGATGTACTTATCACTAGTGTATGTGTGTTTCTGTTTATTCCATACAAATCTTTTTTTGTCCAGTGACAAATAAATGTATTTTTTAAAATGACAAGTTCTTATTTAAAGTTGTTTTGAACTTCCTTAATATTTACTCCATTGACTAAGTTAAAAAGCTTGGTTTCAAATACTAACCCTAAACATTACTAAACCGTAATCCTGTTAAAAATTTAAGATAGCAAGGTCATTTGACATGCTAATATACTTACAAGAAGAAAACAAGGCAGTAACTTCCTTCCCATTACAGAATAGTAGTGTTTCAGTAATGGAATGGTTTAATTGTATCAACATGAAACAACATTTCTAAACTATTTCATCCATAAGCAGGTTCATTAAAGCCCAGTTCCTTCTTCTCAAAAAGACAAATAATCATGTTGTAGTAATGGTTTCAAGTTTTGGCACAAGGCCAGGAATTTTAGTGGGGAAACAAGTTGAGTGCATCAACCCCAATGCACAAGCCTGAAAGGATGGAAGGCAAAGTCGACCTTGATGAGTGGAAAGTCAGATGAAACTCTGCCAAGCATTTTGCTAATGGTTCTGCCAGCTTGCTGCTTTAAGCCATGTTGTAATAATAACATGACCTCTGACTTTTTGAAAGTCTTCATTCTCTAGGTGCCATGTCCAGAATGTAAGACATTCTGGTGATCCTGTCCTGTCACAATCCCCTGTTCTTTGTTTTCTCTAACAGTTACATTTTCTGATGTTTAATGCTTATTTCTTCCAACCAATTCCGTCAAGCTTGACCTCCATATCATCATTCTCTTTCCTCTGCTTATTTTCCCGTCAGTCTTTCTGCCCATCTCTAAATTCTCTAGACCCTCTTTCCTTATCACAGGCCAGAAGGTTTAATGCTTCTATTATTGTTTTAGAAATTTCTAAAGCATTTGACAAGGGATGGCATAAATGTGTCTCCACCATCAAATCCTTCAAAACAGGAAGAAGACTGTCAACAGTCCTGAGATCTTTGTTCTTCTTGTCTGTCAATGATTTGAGTTCAAACTCCACCGTGGTTGACTTTGCCTTTCATCCTTTCAGAGTCGATTAAATAAGTGCCAGTTACAAACTGGGATCGATGTAATCCACTTAATCCCTTTGTCTGTCCTTCTTTGTCCCCTCTATGTTTAGCCCCCTGTGGGCAATAAAGAAATTAAAAAAAAAGGATTTTTGCCCGACACAGTAACAACTCCTTTATTCACTGATAACACTTTCACCATTAAAAGTACATCACACACATGGAGCAAATAGCAGATCTCTTCAGTTAGCTAAACGGATTATGAAACAGAGAAACAAATGGTCTGCTGTATTTAATGCTTGCGGGATAAACCGAATATCTGTCTCCCACCATTTTGAAATTCCTGAATGTTCCCCAATTTCAGTAAACAGGATTGCTTTTTGTTTGGATAAATTCTTAGATCTTAAATTCACAGCAAATTTGAGAAGGGACATCTATATCCATCTGTTGCCAGCAGAATGGCTAAAATACGGGCTCACTCTAATATTCAAAAAGATTCTTAATACCTGATATTCTGATCAATCTCTACAATAACTGAGTACTGCTCAACTATTTGTGTATGTCCCTCATAACACATACTGTCCACTTTTGATGGAGTACAGAATTAAATGTGTAATTTAGTTCATGGTGATTCTCTTCATCAATCCAACCACCCAATCGTTAAACCAACAACATTATCAACAGTCCAACCCTATAATAACCAAGGAAATGCTGACATCTGGCCTTTTCTACCATTTCCATTTCACAGAAACTGTTCAAATGAGCTTCATTCCATGGTCCAATCAGAGAAGAAATTTCCCATCAAAATTTGGTTTTCCAAATTTAGTGAATTCCATCTTGGCCCCTTGGATATCTCAGACATGTTATCAGTTCTACAACCAAAGCTTTGATTTCCAAGAGCAGCTGAATTTTGGAATGAATTTTCTCCCTACTCTTCTCGTGTAGAATATAACCTTGATCTTATTAAATTTAGGGGTAACAAATACCTTGCCTAATTTTGGCAGTTTTCTTCATTTTAATATTTTATAATTTCTTTTATTACCATTTCATTTTATTAGCACCTTTATTGTCACCTCATTTACCACGGTTTATTGTCACTGATTCTTTCATCAGTTGTTTTATTACCATCTCATTGTATTTCATTTAAATCTTCTAACAATTATTTTATTGCTACTTTTATTTGCTACATTAAATATTCAAGTGTTTATGTACACAAACACACAGACAAACACACACACACACACACACACACATCCATTAATGCCACTCTCTCTTTCCTCTACCCATTTGCCTACAAATGGCTTACAGTCCCTGGTTGGAGTAATTTCAAGTCAACAACAAAAATATTAATATCATTTTTATTACCCCAGTGCTAGAAAGTTCTTTTCCATTTTCTGTTTTGCAAACAACAAATAATGATCTCTTGTTATTTAATATTAACCAACCGGTGCTTGCCATGCAGTTAAATTTTCTGAATCATCTTTAAATATTAAAGAACTGTGATTTATTCCTTTATAAACATGGTGTGGGTGTGGCTGTGTGGTAAGAAGTTTGCTTCCCAACCACATTGTTCTGGGTTCAGTCCCATTGCATGGCACCTTGGACACAAGTGTCTTCTACTTCAACTGACCAAAGCCTTGTGAGTGGATTTGGTAGACAAGAAACTGAGAGAATCCCATTGTATGTGTCTTTGTTCCCTCCCCCACCGCTGGTGTTGGTGTGTTTATGTCCCTGTAACTTAACAGTTTGGCAGATGATATCGATACAATAAGTACTAGGGCTTAAAGATAAAATCAATAAGTACTGAGGTTGATTTATTTGACTAAAGACCCTTCAAGGTGGTGCTCCAGTATGGCCGCAGTCTAGTGACAGAAACAAGCAAAACTAAAAAAGACAATCAAAAATGATGAAAAGCTTGATTAATGATTAATGATTTGTGAGGTTTCACCTTTCAATAAATGTTCTTCTCTGTTTTAAGTATCGGGTAATCATTTACATTTCTCTTGTTTACGCTAACATGCTGACATCAGTATATGACATATGCACATACACAATATACATTCATGCACACACACACACACACACACACACACACACACACACGCACACACACACACACACATGCATCACACACACATAATTTGAACATAAACACATATATACATACACAAGCACAAACTATGTTGTGGTTCTATGAGTGTATTCATATATGGGGAACAATGCATATCAACGCACACACATGCATACGCACACACATACACATTTATTCATTTGAACTCTACAACATATTTTGAGTACTTTTATCTTTCCTTTGTACCTTGAAACATGTACATATGTGCATATAACCTTTCACCGTACAAATATGTATATATGCATGTCTATACACACATACATATATACATAGACACACACACACACAGACATGCACACATGTTCCTTCCTGTAAAGAGACATATAGGAAAAAAAAATGAGCATCTACTTATATATATGTTATCAATAAATTCAGTGTTGACATGTTGAATATTGATGTATAAGTGTTCATACATGTGAGCATGAATACTTGAATGCGTGTGTGTGACTGTGTGTGTGAAAATGTTATCAAATTTATCTGAGAAAACAAACATTTATATAGAACTTTTGAACTGGTATAGAAAATATAACTCTTGAAATTTCGATTATCAGTTCCTGTTCATATCCACCTCCTTTCGTTTGGTAAAGTGACGTAAGAAAATTGTTGTGTAGTAACCTACAAATGTTGGGGTTATCAAACATGAATAGTGGAGACACTTTCACCTCATACAAACTCAAACTAAACAACTTGAATACTGCACAATATTTCATACATTTGCCATTGAAATACCACGGTAAATATGGTTGCAAATACACACATGCACATTTGTGTGTATGCTGGAGCTTACAAGCAAGAAAAATATACTCTATAAAGAAGTAGAATGTAATACACACACACACGCACACACAAACATATATATAGTTAGGTTGTATTCTGTAGTTGAGTACAGTACAAAGCTTGTCCATTTTCAGATTCCAATAAGTCCTACCTAACAGTAGTATTATGCCTATTACCAGATTTTTGTAGTGTATGAATGCATATTTGAATAAGTTGGAGTCAGCAAGAAGGAGTACAGAGGAACATTTATTTGTCATCTCTACAACTGTATCCATGCAACGTAGTTTTCCAGGTTTTCAGGTATTTGGCTGTGTAACCATTTCTTGCATTGTGAGATCTTGTTGTGTTTCATCAAGTGATACTTAAATATCATTTCTGTGTTCTATAAACTCAAATTTTTGGCTTTGACCACATCCTTTCTGTCTGTCAGGGCTATATGTGGTAGTAGTAACCACTCAGCGTATCAAAAATTCATGAAACAAAACATGTGATATTGCTTCTTATTTTATTTAAAAAAATTTTTATATTGCCCAAGAGGGGACAAACAAGGACAGACAAAGGGATTAAATCGATTACATCGACCCCAGTGCGTAACTGGTACTTAATTTATCGACCCCGAAAGGATGAAAGGCAAAGTCGACCTCGGCGGAATTTGAACTCAGAATGTAATGGCAGATGAAATACCACTAAGCATTTCGCCCGGCTAACGTTTCTGCCAGCTCACCGCCTTCTTCTATTGCTTCTTGCTTTTAAAAAAGATAGGAGTCTCAGAAATCTCCTTGTTAGAAGCTTCACAGCTCCTATTTCCAAGCAAACAAGAACCTTTAAATGTTCTCGCTGACAATGTAACACATGCCCCGACATCAACAATATTACCACCATCACAGGACCCAAGAAGCAATGGATGTTAAATGATGATGATGATAATAAGAATGAATGTCTTTTTATAACCACCAAAGTTCTTTGATTTCTGCATTTTAAAATTATGCTCATATCAATATATTTAAATCTTGCATATATCCACATATCAAATTTTGGATCTATGAATTTAGCAATTTTTACTTATAACTCTATCTCAAACTTTGGGTATATTTACATATAAAACTTTAAAATATTTCAGCATATCAAATTTTGAAAATATCATTGCATATCCAATATTTGCAAATATTGTTGAATAGTCAATGTTTGCATCTATGTTGTGCATCTAAATTTACATTCAAATATACACACCTTTGTTGATATTAAGAGTATCCTTTATTCAGTGGACAATAAACTTTGCTTACAAAGACCTGTTGAGGCAAGTGAAATCAAAATCGCCTGATTGGCATTTGTGCCAGTAGAATATTAAATGCACCATCCAAGTGTGATCGTTGCCAGTGCCACCTGACTGGCTCCCATGCAGGTGGCACATAAAAACACCTTTGAGCATGGTCGTTGCCAGTACCGCCTGACTGGCCCTCATGCCGGTGGCACGTAAAAGCATCCACTACACTCTCGGAGTGGTTGGCCTTAGGAAGGGCATCCAGCTGTAGAAACTCTGCCAGATCAGATTGGAGCCTGGTGCAGCCTCCTGGCTTGCCAGACCACAGTCAAACCATCCAACCCATGCTAGCATGGAAAGCAGACGTTAAACGATGACGATGATGATATTGGTCTGTTGTGATGAGTTTTTACTTTAATAGATGAATCATCATCAGCATCATCATTATCATCAGCATCATCATTATCATCAGCATAATCATCATCATTTAACGTCTGTTTTCCATGCTGGTATGGACTGGGTGGTTTGACAGGAGCTGGCAAAGCCAGGAGCCACACCAGGTTCTGTAGTCAATGTAGGTTTCCACAGTTGTTTGCCCTTCCTAATACTAACCATTTGACAGTAAGAAAATTACAGCTCCTTCACAATAGTACAGATTGTTGTTGTTGCTATTGTTATTGAGACCTGAATAAATAAACACATTCAAAGACCCAACAACTATTACCATCCCATCTTATTGCAGATATAGTGCATATAGGACCACATTATTCATATATTGTTCTTTTCTAAAGACAGTACGGTATACGCTGGGGGAGATTCTGCTGCTATTTCTAGCAGAAAGTCAAGTAACTATATGAAGTTTCCCTTGTTAGCTCAGAATAATTATTTCAGGTAACAGATCCAGATTTTTTGTTACTAAACATTGGAAACTCAACAAATTGGGGTATCACACACATCAAACTCTTTCTACTCACAGACCCACCAAACAGCCAGTTGTGTGTTTCGACTCATGATTTTACTGCGACATTTTTGTAGAAAATGTAAAATAATAATTAATAATAAATTAAAGAGAAAAGAACATTGCCAATGTGACAGGGACTAGTTTTTAAGCTTATATATCTCTTTATGATGGATAATTGACAAAGTTTCTATGTTGACCCCTCAAGAAATAGCAGCCAAATGACCTTCAAATATTATCTTTTGTTGGCAGGATGATGCAGCACATATTGAAGAATCTAGTCTTAGAAACACTAAATTTAAAAAAAAAAGGAAAAAGAGATTATGACAGGATGGTCAGAACTAGAATGCCTTTGATCATATCTCTGTTCAATCACAGTTGACCTGGGGTTAAACAACAATAATAAAAACAAAAAAAAAACTGTTTCATTCGATCAGATATCATTGAACTCATAATGTTTAGAGATGACCGCAGTCACATGACAACAACCTTAAGGAAAAAGGAAGAAAAATGAATAATAAACTAAAAATATAACAAACACGAAAAGCGAAACCAGAAATAGTTTCTCTTTGATAGTGAAAGTCAGAGCTGACCTAATCAACTGGTGCCATCAAGATTTTAGAGGTATTTTTCAAGAATAATGAGCTTAATGTCCATATTCACAGCAATCCTTTTGAGAAATTAATGAGCTTACATTTTTATGTGCTCCAACGACTCATGAAAACTGAATGACAACAAAAATTCATATATGTTACATTCAATAATAATAATAATAATAATAATAATAATAATAATAATAATAACAACAATAATAATGATTTCAATCCAGTAACCAAGTGCATATTCCTTTTAGCATTATCTGTCCTCTTATTTCTCCTATTTGCATCGATGTTGTTCTTTTTTTTTTTGTCAGCTTATTTTATTTTGCTCTTTTTTTGTTAAATATATTTATTCTGATTTATTTTTAATAACCTTTATTTTGAAATTAAACATTCTTCAAATTTCTCACACCTTTTGAGTTTTTGATTTCATGAGTCTTGTTGTTGTTGCTATCATTATCATTATTATTATTATTATTATTATTGGCAAACTAGCAGAATTATTAGCATACTGGAATAAAGTGCATGCAGTATTTGTCCTGGCTCTCAACATTTTGATTTCAAATCCCACTGAGGTCATCTTTGATTTTCATCCTTTTGGGGTTGATAAAATAAAGTGCCTACCAAACACTAAGTGTCAGTATTATGTACAGTAAGGGATCTGTTCTGGTCCCTTCTCCCATACTTTCACCCTCATCTCCTGGCACGAGGCTTTCTATTTTAGGATTCCTAGATTTATAAGCTGCCTGACAAACTCACTGCTGTTGCTGGCATCAAAACAGCACAAATATATGCTGTGAAGGGGTCAGCCTTAGGAAGGAGTTCCAGCTAAAGAAGCAATACCAAAGTAGAACACTAGAGCACAATGCAGTGCTTCAATCCAATGGAATCCTGTCAAACCATCAAACCATGTCAGCATGGGAAAAGAGACTGAAATGGTAATGATAATAATAATAATAATAATAATAATAATAATAATAATAATTCTCACTATTATTAAGGCAGTGAACCAATAGAATCCTTAGCACATCAGACAAAAGGTTCAGTAGCATTTCTCCTATATCTGTATATTCTAAGTTCAAATACTGTTGAGGTCAACTTTACCTTTCACTTCTTTCGGATGTCAATAATATAAACAACCAACGAAGTCCTGCTGTTGATCTAATTAACTAATGCCCCATTCTTAGAATTACTGGCCTTGTGCCAAACTGTGAAACCATTAATATTAAGGTGGCACACCGGCAGATTTGTTAGCATGCCAGACAAAATACTTAGTGGCATATCGTCCGTCCTTATGTTCTGAGTTCAAATTCTGCCAACGTCAACTTCGTCTGTCATCATTTTTTTTTTGGGGGGGGGGTCGATGAAATAAGTACCAGTTATGCACTGCGTCGATGTAATCAACTATCCCCCTCTCCCCAAAGTTTCAGGCTTTGAGCCTGTAGTAGACAGGATTATTATTATTATTATATTTACGGAAGCAAGCTGGCAGAACTGTTAACACACTGGACTAAATTCTTAGCAGCATTTTGTCCCTCTTTATGCTTTGAGTTCAAATTCTGCTAAGGTCAACTTTTGCCTTTCATCCTTTTGGTGTCAATAAAATAAGCACTCCAGTTGAACTCTAGGGTCGATGTAACTGACCTAATCCCTTCCTCAAAATTGCTGGGCTTGTGCCGAAATTTGAAACCATTATATTATTATTATTATTATTATTATTATTAGTCACTTGTATTGTAAATCAGGTGGTCCATGAAGGAGTTATACCCAATGACTGGTGTAGCAGCACCATCATCAACTGCTACAAAAGATAAGGTGATGCTTTAGATAGAAATAATTACAGAGACATCAAATTGTTGGATCAGGTGATGAAAGTTACAGAGAGGGTCATAGCCCAACTAATTAGGGAGAGAGTTAACTAAGATGAGATACAGTTTGGTTTTGTTCAGAGAAAAGCACCACTATGCTATATCCAACGGATGTTAAATGATAATGATGATTACCATTATTATTATTATTATTATTATTATTATTATTATTATCATTATTCAGTAGTTTTATTTTTATAACGTGCTTTCACTTCACTACCGAGCGCAGCTCTGTGCGCCTTGGGTATGTGCTGTGGTTTGCTGTGGTGCTTTTATGTTTACTGTATTGAAAGTGTTTTGCGTAGAATGTGTGCAGTACCCAGTAGTGCAATTTTCTGTATGTTATATATATTTGTAAGTCCTGGTGTTTTTGTTATGTATTTGTCTGAATATTTTTTTATTATACCTAAGGCACCTACTATGATAGGAATTGTTTCTGTTTTTAGATTCCACATTCGAGTTATCTCTATTTCCAGGTCTTTGTATTTTGAAAGTTTTTCCATTTCTTTTAGAGAAACGTTGTCATCTGCTGGTATTGATACATCAATTAGAAAGCATTTTTTTTCTTCATGATCTTTGACAACTATATCTGGTCTATTTGCCTTAATTTCTCTATCTGTGTGTATTGGCATATCCCAGAGTATGGTTGCTTTCTCGTTTTCTGTGACCTTTTCTGGCGTGTGTTTATACCATCTTTTTTCTGTTGCTATTCCATAATGTTGGCATAGCTTCCAGTGTATATAGGTCCCAGCTCTGTCGTGTCTGTGAATATATTCCTTCTTAGCCAGGACTGGGCAGCCAGAGATAATATGATTTATTGTTTCTTGTCGATCTCCACATATTCTACAGTTACTTGTTATATTTCTTTTCATTATGTGTTTTTGGTAATTTCTGGTGGGGAGGCTTTGGTCTTGTGCAGCAATTAAAAATCCTTCAGTCTCTGCTTTGAGTCCTGAGCTTCTCAGCCATTGCTGGGATTTTTCTCTGTCTATTTCTTTCGCATTTAGTTTAGCCCAGTATTTACCATGTAGGGGCTTTTCTTGCCATCGTTTTATCATGGTCCGTTGCTGTTCTAGTTTTAGTTTGGATTTCATTTGTTTTATAGCTTTTGTTGTTTCTTCTTCTTCTTCTTCGTATTTGTTAGGTAGATTGATTTCTTGTTTGTATTTGTCAGCTTCCTTAAATACTGAAAACAGTTTTTTGTTTTGCTCGTGTTTTGTGGCTATTTGTATTAGTTTCTCTTGCTTCTGGAGTAGGTATTTTTGCAGTCCTATGGTGGTTATTTTATAATAGTTTTCTAGCTGTATAAGACCCCTGCCACCTTCTGTGCGTTGTATATATAGCCTTTCTATGTCAGATTTTGGGTGGTGCATCCTATATCCTGTCATTATTTTTCTTGTTTTCCTGTCTATTTTACATAGTTCGTTTAGTGTCCAGTTAAGGATGTTGTAGCTGTAACTTATAACTGGGACAGCTAAAGTGTTGATACCCATTATCTTGTTTTTAGCATTGAGCTCTGTTTTTAGTATTGATCTAACTCGTCTATAGTACTCTTTCTTTATTTTTTCTTTCATTTGTGTATGTTGTATCCTATCTAGTTCATTGACTCCTAAATACTTATATGGTTGGCTTTCGTCTAGTTCTCTTATTTCATTGGCTTTATCTAGTGTTATATTGCTACTTTTAACTAATTTTCCTCTTTTCAGGGTTGCTTTGGCACATTTTTCTAATCCGAATTTCATTTCTATTTCCTTGGTAACGCCGTGTACTGTCTGTAGTAGTGTTTCTAGCTCTTTGTCGTTTTTTGCATATAATTTTAGGTCATCCATATATAGAAGGTGGCTGACTGTTTTTCCATAGCATTTGTAACCGCATCCAGTTCTATTTAGCAATTCTGTTAAAAGTGTGAGTGCCAGGCAGAACAGGAGTGGAGAGAGCGTGTCTCCCTGGAATATTCCTCTTCTAATGGGGATGGCTTTCGTTTTCACAAGTCCCTCTTTTGTCTGGAGCTGTAGCACTGTCTGCCATTTGTTCATTGAGTGCTCTATGTATTTTATGATAATTGGTGCCACCTTGTTTATGGCTAGTGTTTCCAGAATCCACGTGTGGGGAACACTGTCGAAAGCCTTTTGGTAGTCCACCCAGGCCATACTGAGGCCTTTCTTCTTTCTGCAGCTGTCTTCAGTTATGGCTTTATTGATCAATAATTGATCTTTACAGCCGTATGAGCCCTTGCAGCATCCCTTCTGCTCTTCTGGAAACAGGTTGTTATTTTCCAGGTGTTTACTCAATCTCTGCGATATTATTGCAGTAAAGGCTTTGTAGATCGTAGGGAGACAGGTTATAGGTCTATAGTTTTGTGGTTTCTCCGTTTCCGTGGATTTGGGGATTAAGATGGTTTTCCCTTTTGTGAGCCATTCAGGCATTGTTTCTGGATCTGCTATTATGTTGTTAAAGTTTTCTGCCAGCTTTTTATGCATTGCTGGCAGGTGTTTTAACCAGAAATTGGGGATCTTGTCGTGTCCAGGTGCTTTCCAGTTGCTTAGTCTTTGCAGTGTCTGGGTGACCTCTTCAGTTGTTATAGGGGCCCAGAGTTGCTCAGGTGCTAAGTTCGTTGTTTTAATGGTCCTTTTTTGGGGTTGTTGCTTCACCGACCATATTTGTTTCCAGAATTTCTCTAGTTCTTCTGCTGTTGGTGCTGAAGTAATGTCTATTTTATTTTTACCCAGTTCTTGGTAGAGTTTTTTGGGGTTGGATTTGAACTGTTTGTTTTGTTCAAAGAAACGTTGGCGTTTCTCATACCGGCGGATCCTCTGTGCTTTGGCAAGGATGTCTTGCTTTAGTTTTTCTTTTGCCTCAGGTAAGTCTTTTTCTGTAATGCTGTATTTGTACAGTATTTTTGTTTTCTTCTTGTTACTTAGTAGTGTTGATTGTTTACTAATTTCGTTGAGAATCGATAAATCTTTTCTCTTTTTTTTAATTTTGTTCTGGATGTTATTTATCCACAAGGTCTGTTTGGGTGGTAGAACTCCTGTTCGGATGGGTTTGAGTGAGTATCCTGCTTCTTTTGTGGCTGCCGCATATATCATGTCATTTAGCTCAGTGATATTGCCTGTTGTTTCTGTGGTTGTTAGTTCCGTGACGGCCAGGTTTATGCTATTTATTATTGATGTTGTTTTATTGTCTATTTTGATTTTTGGGAGATATAATCTGTGGTCCATTCTAAGATCTGTGGTTTTCAGTTCTTCGGTTATTTTCATTTTCATAGTATCGTAATTATTAGGTTTCCCTTCGTTATTTCCAGGCTTTATATTTGTTTTGCCTTCCTTTTCATTCATATGTTTGTCTGTGGTGTTCTGGATTGGTGCTTTTTGTACACTATTATACATCTCTACGGTCTGGGTTTGTTGTTTTTTGTTTACTTCGTTTTTGCCGGGCATGTTACGTTTGTCCTCGTGTTTTGCTATCTCAGTGTTTATATTATTATTTGGCATTGCTGTGTGACTACTATCTAGATTTTCCTGATGTATTTTTTCTTTCAATTGTTCTATTTCTATTTCTGATATTTTTTTTGCTTTTAGAATATATCTTCTTATGTTAGCTAGTTTGTTAGGGTTCATTGTTTTATCGAGGTCTATATTTACATTATTTTTCTTCCATGTTTTATATGTATGTGTTGTTGCGTTTTCGTTTTTTGGGTAGAGTACTGCTGTGAAATAGGCGTGTAGGATCGAAATGTGTTCCTCACGTGTCCATTTATGCCGTTTTGGTTTTGTTTGCGGGACATGAGGAACAACGTCCGGCCCTTTATTTTGACGGTCGTCGTTTTCGTAGGGTACCGGTTCGTTTATTTCTGTTTTCAGATTGTTTTGCACGTTCATATCTTCGTACTTTTTTCTTAACAAGCTTACAGTACGTACTTCTCGGTTGTTATTCTTGGGTGAAATAATACCGGTGTTATTTAATATGTTTGTAATTTTTTTGTACATGGTGTTTTGGGGTTCGAAGATGGTCTGATTTTGATGTAACACGTGTGTTTACGATCGCTGTGCGGGTAGTGGAGGTATCAAGTTAAAATACATCATTATATTTGTAAAAATAGAGATAAATTTCAATGAGTATTACTTACTCGGATATAGTCCAACCCTTTGTCAGCTATTTTTTGTATATGGTGTTTGGGTTTGGGGATGGTCTGTATTTTGATGTAACACGTGTGTTTACGATCGCTGTTCGGGTAGTGGAGGTATCAAGTTAAAATACATCATTATATTTGGAAAAATAGGAATAAATTTCAATGAGTATTACTTACTCGGGTATAGTCCAACCCTTTGTCAGCTATATTTGGGCTCCATGCGATGTCTTTATTTCCGATGTTCTTGGATAAGTTTCGGAGCAGTGATTTATCGTACTCACATGTTAAACTTCCCCGGTGTTTATTATTATTATTATTATTATTATTATTATTATTATTATTATTATTATTATTATTTTTATTATTATTATTCAGAAACTTTTAGGAAACATGTTTTCCCAACAAAGGCAGTGATTCAGAATGACTTTGGCCAAAACAAACTTCTAAAAGAATTGGACAATGCTTTATATATAAAAAACAAACAAAGCTTTTGCATTCTCCATCTTTATTTTTCTAATCTATTTCTGTATTATTCATATCCATATTATTATTGTTATTATTATTCATGTAATCCTCTATGCCTTGGGACCTTGTGGCCAATAAAAGAAATCATCATCTTCATCATCACTATTATTATTATTATTATTATTATTATTATTATTCTTATTATTATTGTTGTTGTTGTTGTTGTTGCCATTGCTAGTGGGTCATGTTAGTTGTAGTAGTGGTGGCTTTCTTTTTTGTTGCTGTTGTCATTGTTAAGGACATTTTCAAGTTCACTTGTGACAATTAAAGAATTCATTATCATTATTACTGTTGTTGTTGTTGCTCTTTTTGTTGTTGTTACTTTTGGAGTTGTTTGATGGCCTTATGGCAACTGAAGAAATCAATCATCTTCATCATCATCATCATCATCATCTTGTTGTTTGTGTTTCTGTGACCACTAAAGAAAAACATTAACATTGTTGTTTCTGTTCTGTATGCCCCTTATGGCAAAGAAAAATTACGTCAGTGTTCCTCTTAACATTGCTCCTCATTCTCTCTCCCCTCTTCTCTCTCTTACCCCTACAAATATTATCATCATCATCATCATAATCATCATCATTGTTGTCATTATTCCTGTCGCTATTTGCTATCGTTATCATTTGCATTGCTATTTTCCATTGCTTCACCTAAAGCCAGCATTATTGAAATAAAATTAAAGACAAGCAGGAACACCCAGTCTATTAAACTAAACAGACCTGCAGGAATTAAGAAGTTCTAGTTGAAACAAATAAAATGGAAACAGAAGAAAAAAACAAACAAACAAAAATACCAAAAAAACAAAAAAAAAACAAAAACTAATGAAGAAACGTTAGGAAATGAAGAGAAAATCATATAACTTGTTGTTGTTACATCAAATAAAATTGATTGATTTTCAGTTTTTTTTTCTTTCTTTTGAATAATTAATATATTATGCATTCCATAGATGAAAATATTTAACATTTTTACATTCTTGACAAACTGTTTGAAGCAGATCTTGCTCAGATTTCATGAAATGATAAACATAGCTTTTGGTAAGGCACAAAGATTGTTATTTGTTTAGAGAAATAGTATTGATGAATATTCAATCATTTCTTGCAGTGTATTGGTATTTATCAATTTCCAAATAAGAAACTAAAACAAAAACACACACACACACAACCAAAGTTGATCACAGAATGATCTGACCATAGAGAATGAGACACATTGCTTTGTGTAATAAATCCATTCTTTTACCAGCTTCAATAACTGGAGAGCGACCATGCTGGAGTGCTGCTTACAAAGGTGTTTCTTTAGTTGATCATACTGACATCAGTACCTTATTCTAATATTTATTTTATCAATTTCTATTCACTGAATAGCTAAGTCATCTTTTGGTGCAATCTGATGCTACTTGGCACAATAATAAACATAAACACATGCGTTATAGACTAACACACATCCACACACACACACACACACACACACACACACAGTGAGTGGCACCTTGGGCATCTGTATATTGTATGGCTAAAATTTGCCCTGTTTATAATTATACCATATGTTACGTATATATTATATGATACCTTGATACTGTGTGGACTAAGGTCCCCGTTGACAGGCTGTTGGTATTTATAGAGTGCTAAACACTTTTGGTATGCAAATTAGGGACTCCTTCATAGAGTAACTGCTGCATTTGTTGTGTATATAAACAGTTTGGCTGCTTGGAATGATGGGGACCCCTCTGATGAGAACCCAATAAGGTGCAAAAATCGATGAAGGTTGTTCATTATTTATTTTCAGTCTGCAGGGAAATGGCTGAAATTTGCCCTGTTTATAATTATGCCATATGTTATATATGTATGAGTTTGAAAAATGCAAAAATCTTTTGACTCAACCTCATATAAGAGTCTAAAATGGATTTTGAGTCCAGCCATAAACAAACACATTTTGGTCATAAAAGGCAATAGCACTTAGTGCTGTCATAACAGTAAGTGTCTAAGAACCTTGTGTTGGTCTGCTGAAAAGTGACCTTTTGTGAACGACAAACAAGACAGTTGAAAGTGTAATGAAATGAGAGATTGCAGAGATAAGATTATCTCTGACCTCCTTACCTGACACAACTTCAATAATCGTGATAAATATTTAATGGCATAAGATACGATAATGTAAGAACTATGTTAGTAGGAGAAATACTAGATCTGTGGACCGAAGTCACCAAATAAACTGTAAAAGAGGTAGGACTTTAGAATTGTAGAGACAAATATATTTGTAGGTTCTTTGAGACAAACTTCAAAGCTGGGATGAATGGTAGCAAATTCACCCAGATGCTAACAGATCCAGGGTTCAATTTTTGTCAATGAATTCAATGCAATTTTACTCTCTCATATTTTTGCTTACAATTGTTGTTTATGTTGTTACTCCAAGTAATCTTGATCAAGCAGGAATATGATAAAAAGTAATCCATGCATGACCATCCTGTCTTTTTGGAGTATCTACAACTGTGTTAATTTATCATCCCATCTTTTTAAGATGGTGAATGTGATTTGAAGGAAATTTGACAACTATTTCTCACAAGGATGAAGGCAACAGATGAACAAGAGAGCCAATGTTGATCCAGTATACATCCCAACTTCTGTTCTCACCTTCATTTTAACAATTGTTTTGTTAGGCTTGTAGTAATAGGTAGGTCTTTCCTAGACACCACTTGTGTTACTTCTTGTCAGAGACTTTGTCATTTTGTTCATAAAGTTCAGCTTCTTGAGTTCAATCCTCCTCACTTCCCTCTATGTCTTCCCAGGTATCCTTCTTCCATCTAAGCAGAAAATGCTTTTTTATATAATGCACATCTTGCACACACATGCCTCATATGTCCAACAGCAACTGAACCTTCTCTCTTGTACACTATTACGTATCTGATTCCTCTTATATTTAGATTTTTTTGTTAAAGTTTACCTCTAACGATAAAGAAAATAGGAAATGGGTGAATTATGCATATTTTGATTGTATTATTTACAAAGATGTATTCATATATGAAGTGTCATAACTTTCAGTGCTGTTTCTAAATTAAAAATAAAAAATCTGTGGAGGTAAACTTCAAAATGATTGAATCCCACTGCAAATACAAAAGCAGGACACAGCATTCACTTATAAACCTTTCATATACTCAGTGGTATATTATGGTTGCAATACAAAATACAGTATCGTTACCAATGATTAATTAAGTTTTTTTAACAACTCATTTGTGGTCTGTGAAATTATTCTACTCACCTCATCACATTTTCATTAAACTGTACACACTCTCATGTATGTATGTATGTATGTATGTATGTCTTAGTGGTGTTTCCCCCATGAATGTAAAGATCATAATGCCAGCCTAAGATTGGGAAATGAATATAAATAAAAAATCCTATTTTGATATAAGCCTTTCATGTTTATGAGAGATTGCTGCAAAGAGGTTGTCTACATGCTGCATGGACTCTACTTCAATTATACGGTGTGGATTTTTAAAATTGCATTCTCTGGTTTAAGTTCCAGGAGTGGTTCCTCTTACTTATACACACACGCGCACATGCATACATACATCCACACACACGAGGACACGTGCATATATACATACATACATACACATACGCACACACACGCACACAGAGGTATGTATGTGTGTGTGTGTGTCCATATGCTGCTTTCATGCAATTTCTTTTTTCATTGCTCGATAGTTTCTGAGACGAGGGACTATCACAGTCAGGTGGTATATCAATAGTATTTCATGATATATTACTCTAACAGAGTAGATCAATATCTACATGATATTTCAGTAGTTTAGAAAGATATATATCTCACATGGTATGTAAATATATGTAGTCGTCGATCAATATCTCTCAGTACATCAATATCTTGAGATAGTACAACACACATAGTGATAGATCAATGTCTAGTTATTTCAAGGTATGAACTACAACTGGAGAGATATCCCATGGCACATAAATAATACTGTCTGGATTAATATTTCCATTATGTCACATCGTGGTGTATAACTGGTATTAATTTCAATCAAGACAGCAGAATAATTAACATATTTCTGGGTTCAGTCCCACTGCATGGCATCTTTGCTAATTACTTTTTACTATAGTCTTGGGCTGACCAAAACCTTGTGAGTAGATTTGGCAGACAGAAACTGAAAGAAGCTTGTCACATATGTGTGTGTGGGTGTGAGTTAGTGTCTGTGCTTTTCCCCACCACCACTCGACAACCTGTTGTCAGGTGGTGGTGATGGTGGTGGTGGTGTGTTTATGTCAGTGTAACTTAGTGATTCGGCAAAAGATTACGAACAAGATGAGTTCTTAATATTCTTTTCTACTCTAAGCACAAGGCCCGAAGGTTTTTGGCCAGCCGATTTGATTGACCCCAGTACACAACTGGTACTTAATTTATTGACTCTGAAAGTATAGAAGGCAAAGTCAACCTTGGCAAAATCTGAACTTAGAACATAAAGACAGACGAAATACTGCTAATCATTTCACCCAGCGTGCTAACGTTTCTGCCATCTTGCTGCCTTAAATATTCTTTTCTCCTCTAGGCCCAAGGCCCAAAATTTTGGGGAAGGGGGCCAGTTGACTAGATCAACCCTGGTATGCAACTGGTACTTAATTTATCGACCTCGAAAGGATGAAAGGCAAAGTCAACCTCGACGAGATGAGTTCTTAATATTAACTAAATTAGGGTGGTGGCTGTGGTGGTGGAATTGGCAGAATCATCAGAACATCAAATAAAGTGCCATGCCATATTTAATTACAGTTTTTTTGTTTTGTTTTGTTTTTTCATTCTAAGTTTAAATCCTGTCCAGGTTAACTTTTCTGGGGTGGATAAAATAAAGTAGCATTTAGTTATTGGAGCTGATTTCCTCTGATGCATCTTGGATAGAAATAGAATTATAATAAATGAAGAAATCAAGGTGGATGGATGGAAGACAAAATCAAATCTCTGTCGAATTTTGGGAAAGAGGAAGGTCTAAAACCAAACTTGTCAAGATCTAATCTCAGAAAGTAAATCTATGGAATCAACCTTTTTCATTATTGTCACCTTTCTATATCATTCAATCAGCATGCATTTGGTGAGAGTCAAAACAATGACTTGCATATTTAGTGTTAATAAACTCCAGCAGATTGAAAGGTAGATTTGCTAATCATTGGAGGACAACTTCTTTCAGACGAATGTTCATCATAACAAGCTCATTTCGTTGGAATAAGAAGATCTTGGTACAGAAATGTGAAGAGACAGACAACAAGGTTAAGCATCTGTTTTGACCCTGTTGTGTGTCTCCTCAGCCAAAGCTTCTTCAAGGTCAATGAATCTAACAAGAGTTTTGGTCCAGGCACTGGTGTCTCAAAGTCTCTTTATGTCAATGAATCAATGTATTATGAATTCACATTTGTCTCCAATACAACAGCAATTAGCATAAACACATCTAAATTTGCTGGAATCTGCTGAGAAGAAAAATGTGTTGTCGTTTATATGTTATGTTGTGACAGATGTATTGTAACTTCCAGAAGCTGTATAGTGTGAAATGAGAATAATCATAAAGAGTGGATCAAAGTAACTATAAAGAATAAAATAACACTTGTTGCTTAGCTTCTGATCAGCCAGGAGTGAACAGACCTATCACTGAAACTATTCCAGCCATGACAATCCAGTTTATCATTCAATCAATGTTTGTTCTTTCTTTAATCATGGTAGTGTGTGATTTGAGGGAGATTTTGTTATTATTTCTCCTATGTCAAGCTTCCTGGCTCAATAAATACCATTAATATGCTGAGGTTAATTTAATTAAGTACATCACCTATCAAATAACAATTGGTCTTTCCGCTTGGGCAAAAATCAATATGTTACGAAATCTTAATTCAAAATAAATCAATAACAATCATATACTCCACTATCACTACTACTGCTAATTACTAATCCTGCGACTAATGATAATAATGATAATTCAGTTCTACAAGACAATAAAAAGAAAATGGATCTCTGTTTCAATGATGAATTTTCCAGATGTTTGATCAAAATGAACAACTATAAGTGGTTGAGTATTTCATAGACACAGTGTGTGGTTAACCTTTTGAATTACCAGTACAATCCATGCAATAGACTACCACATATTATCAGTCTCCCCAAATTCATTTACAAGGCTTGGCTTAGCACCTGGCTATGGTAGAAGACATCCAAGATAAATGCTGTGGGGTTGAACCTGAAAACTCATGACTGTAAAGTGAATTACTTACCCATTTGGCCATTGCTGTCATCAAATCCTTACTACTATATAACATAAGTGAAAGATGAACCGGTATTTAGTTCTTCTACTTGCTAAGAATAACAGCTAAATTCCATAACTCAGAAAGGATATCTAATGGGCAGGTGATAAGCTCTTTAGTGCTGGTTACCTGAAAATGGTGTTGCAATTTAAACACTGATGAACCTTATAACACACACATCACACAGGAAAATAAATACTTATTTTAGTTATTCTTGAAAAGATAGACTTTGTGACTGATTGCACCAGGGTTGTAACAAGAGGTGTACCTACTTGTAACAAGAGGTGTACCTTCTGTGCTATTTAGGTCTAAGCATTTTAGTCATAAATGGTTAAATGGCATCAAATTATGCTAAACCAAGGAATATCTGAGGCACTGAATATATTGATCACTTCTTGGGAATTCAGTCATCTTTTACCTTTTATTTACTTCAGTCCTTAAACTGAGGCCATGCTGGGGCACCACCTTGAAGAATTTTTAGTTGAATGAATCAACCCCAGGACTTTCTATATTTTCTAAGCCTGGTACTCATCCAGTCCTTCTCTTTTGCTGAGCCGCTAAGTTACAGGATGCAAACAAACCAACACCAGTTGTCAAGTGGTGGTGGGTTGCACAAACTCAAACACACACACATACACACTCACATGTGCATATGCACACACGTACACACACACACAATGGGCTTCTTTCAGTTTCCATCTTCCAAATCCGTTTACAAGGCTTTGGTCAATCAGAGGCTTTAGTAGAAGACACTTGCTGAAGATGCCATACAGTGGGACTGAACCCAGAACCATGTGGTTGGGTAGCAAGCTTCTTACCACAGGGCCATGCCCTACCCATGTCCATCAATATTAATGAAATAAATTCATCAGTAAAGGGTATATAATGAAGTCCTCAGTACCTTCATTCCTTAGCACAAACCTCACCTGTGATTCATCTTATCAGGCTCAACCCATCTTCACATAATCAGGCTTATTATCATCTACCAATGATCTTTGTAACACCCTCACAACTTTCAATTATTTCTTAATTGGATCTGTTTATTTACTAATAACAGGATTGTTGTTAAAACTTTAAGTTCAATACAACTGAAGAGAGAATGTCTAATTCTTAAATGGTGTGTCTGTGTGCTTGGAAACAATTATCTATTTTGATATATATTTATATTTAAATACATTGTATGTGTGTATATACATGTGTGTGTGTATGAGAAAATATCATCATGTGCATGTGTTAGTGTGTAGACATGCATATGCATTTGCTTGTACATATACACACACACACATTTATATAGATAGATACATGCATGCATATGTGCACACACACACATACACCTTTCTGTTTCGATGTCCAAGCATGTGTATTCTCATCTACCAAGTGAAAGATATGAAGATATGAGTTGGTGGGATGTTTGTATGTGAAGGTCAAAAGGTGTGTACAGTGTACATCCGTTAGTTTATTCTCTGCTGTAGATTTACTGGTCCAGAACAGACAAATAAGCTTCCTTTCTGTCTATACCTTCGAGAATCAAATTCATTTCTCTGTCAGACATGGTTCTTGATTTATCTTCCCAAACTTTTCTTCACTCATTTTCAGTTATGATGCCAACTCACTGACCCACGTTGACATGTTGGCATTGTGTACAAATACAATGTTTCCTGGCCTCCATTAATGCTCTTTATGTGCAAAAGACACCACCACCACCACCACCACCACCTCCACCATTACTAACGATGATGATAATGATGATGATGATGGTAATAATAATAATATACATTAAGTGTAGTATATATATAAAGATGGTGAAGAAACAATTAAGCACATTCATTGTATCTTGCTGGCCAATCACAGCCAAGAAAGAATACATCTGCATATATGAAAGAGTTAGAGGCTTTCATACACTGAAAGCGATGCCAGCGTTATAACATACCAAGAGAGATACAGGATGGTGTACCCAGATATATACCAGCAAAGGTCTCCAAGAAAGACAAAGCCACTATATTCTGCGGTATAGCACTTGATAAAAGACAGGGAGGGCCAAGACTAATCATTCGTTAAATATTGTTGTTGAGAACGACTGTGAGGTGTGCCACCAAATTGAATCCTCAGTTGAGAAAGAAGATAATGAATCTTCCAAATCTCTAGAAGTAAAACAGCGAATGGGGGTCTGGAAACAGAAATAGGGATTACTTGGGAATACTTAGTACAGGGGAAGATGTAACCAGAAGCTTGGGACTTGCAAATGTACACAGCAGACAGCACTGCATGTTCCAATACACATGGTATGTTTAGTAGCTTTAGTATGAGAGGAAAACGGAAGACCACAGCAAAACAATACTAAGGTTGGCGGAGCTCTACTCGCTATTGTAGTGAAAGTACAAAGTACATTCAATATCCTTTGATTATACTTTCAAAATAAATAAATCTCGAATGTTAATTGATTGTAAAATAAATGATGATTGAATTATCATGATTATGATCATGATAACGGTGATGATGATGACCATGATGATGATGATCATCATTCTCATCATCATCATCATTATTTTATGGTTCACTTTCCTATGCTTATATGGATCAGGCAGAATTCATTGAGGCAGATTTTTCTACAGCTGGATGTCATTCTTGTAGCCGACCCTCACCTGTTTCCAAGCAAGCTTATAATTCCACATAGCTTGACATATTTTCACAGAAGATTAGAAGTGAAAGATATCCCTTGTATGATGGTCATGTATTTCACTACAATCATGTGATGTCAAGACAAGTGTACACAAACACCTACACATTTATACACCCGACCACACACAGATGATGGGCTTCTTTCAGTTTCCAGCAACCTAATCCACTCATAAGGCTTCACCAGTCAGCGGCTATAGTGGAAGGCACTTGCTCAAGGTGCAATGCAGTGGGACTGAGCTGAAAATCTGGGGTTGAGGAGAGAACAAGTTAACCTTGAGAGACAAGAGAAGTGGTTTGGTGAGATAGACCAGGGAGGGAGTGAGAGATACGTATAGTGATAGGGGTAAGTGAACAGGACATGGTTCAGTGGAGAGGAAGAAATAATTTGGTAGAAGGATACATATGAGACAAGCAACATAAAAAGTGAGTCAAGAGGGACAATGTTAAGAATGAGGTGAAATGAAATGGTTCCAAGCAGCGAGAAAGGGAGCAGGTACTTTTCCATTGCATAAAACCATATTCCACTGCAACTGGTCCAACAATTTTAGGAACTAACTGAGCAATAACACTTTCTGTAACTTTCATAATCTGGTCCAGCATTGATAACCTGGTCCAATAATTTGATATAACCCCTCTCTAAGGTACCTCTTTTACCTTTCTAACACCTGACTATAATGCTGCTGGTAAGTACAGGTAACTAGGTCACATCCTACACTCTCAGATTTTTCAAACATATCAGCAGTAATTCCTGATGGTCTTGGAGTTTTTCATATCCTTAATTGCTCTATGATGACGATGTTGAAATACATATATACATAAATACAGATACATATAGACAGGTACACTCACATTTGTCCATATATACATGTATGCCACATATACTCATGCATATGCATGCACACATAGAAACCTGTACATACACACACACACACACACACACACACACATACACACACATACATATATATACATATATATATATATATATATATATATATATATATATATATATATATATATATATAAATATATATATATATATATGTCATCATCATCATCATGAGATGTAAAACTAGCTCCTCTGGTTCTAAGAATATTCCCTATTAATCTCTCACAGGACTCAAATGTCTTCATCTTCAACATTTAACTGAAGAATTCAGAGAATAACAAAAAAAATAACTAAATCTAAATATCTAGAATTTAAAAAAAAAACATACAATAAAATGAAGTATAAAATAAGAAGAAAACTAAATAAACAGGCTAAAAATCACTCTTGCTGAAAAAAAAAAAAGCAAAAAACTACCTTGAGATTCCGATAGTGAATGGGAATTGATTTCAAATGTACTTCAGTAATATCAGATTTAAACATTACATTCATCTTAACATGCCTTTAACACCCACCACAACTTTCCATTTATGTGTGTGTGTGTGTGTGTGTGTGTGTGTATTATATGTACATATCTATATCTACATATCAATCTATCTATTTATATATATCAAATATGTGCTTACAGTAAGTACATACATGCATAAATGTACACATATATGCATGTACATTGAAGCACATACGTATATATATATATATATATATACACATGTGTGTGTGTATGTGTGAGTGCACGTGTATGTATGTGTGTAAGTATATGTACATATATGTACACACACACACACACACACACAAATATACGAGGATGCTATGCATACATATACGCAAAATACAGAAGCATACATACACATGCCTATGTATGTCTTTTTAAACACATATGCATATATACGTATGCCACATATATGTATGCATATGCACGCACACACACACACACACACACACACACACATATACACACACACATATGTGAGTATCTACATATGAGATATTGCTTAGTGGCACTATCTTATATGGGAGACTAATGATTAGCTCTGTCTACTTCAACATTCAGAGGAAATATGCATTTGTCAGATCATCATCATCATCATTTAATGCCCATTTTCTGGCATGGAGTAGACCGTTTGACAGGAGCTGGTAAAGCCAGGAGTCACACCAGGTTCTAGTTGTCTGTTTTGGCATGGTTTCTACAGCTGGATGCCTCCATAACGCCAACCACGTTACAGAATGTACTGGGTGCTTTTTATGTGGCACTAGCACCATTAATCAAGTGTGTATGTGTGTGTGTGTATATATATATATATATATATATATATATATATATATATATATGTATATAATGGTAAACTTCTGATAACTCTTTCACCACAACTTTCTTTCTCTCACTCTTTCCTCCTCCTGCATCTAGCAACTCACCTGTAATGTGAGCATCCCGTCCAGGTGGGAAACCTATATGCCAATGAAACCGGGAAACCAGCCCTTATGAGCCAGACATGGCCTGAGAAGGAACAAACAGCAACAACCCTGTGCCTGTATACATATATATATATATATATATATATATATATATATATATATATATATATATATATATAATGTCTGTGAGAAAAACAGCACCATGACACAATTCACTCTGCCAGAAATTTGGAAACAACATGCTGTACTGCTTGGCATTCATGCCAGAAGCTCCAATATGAACGTTGCAGAGTGTTTGGGTGCCCATCTTCAGTCTCTAACTCCTTACAAACTTTGTAGATGAAAGATCTGGTAACTTTTAAAAATTGAGATATTTCTAAATCGCTATGCTCAGCCTTTATAACCACAATAACAGCTTGTCTCTTCACTTTTTGAGTAAGCTGAGGGTCTGCCATTATTATTTTCTGAATCAAAGATTATACAGAGTTAGCAAAATATGCAGCAATGACCCAAAAACATATGTCCTCAAATATCTTACACACCCTGTATGTCTATTAAAATGAAATGTCAGTGTTATTTTCATTTTTGTGTAATTTAAACAACAATTTATTCACTGTCCCCTGTATATGCATATTGGTATGTGTATATAAAGGTGGTGAGCTGGCAGAACTGTTAGCATGCCAAGCTAAATGTTTAGCAACATTTCATCTGTCTTCGTGTTCTGAGCTCAAAATGCACCAAGGTTGGCTTTGCTTTTCGTCCTTTCAAGAACGATGAAATAAGTACCAATTGAGTACTGGGAGTCAATGTGAGTGACTTAACCCCTACTCTGAAATTGCTGGCCTTGTGACAAAATTTGAAACCAATATGTGTATATATTGATATATAGATATTTAAATACACATGCATATACAGAATTTTAAAATATAAATATGTTTATGTGTGTGTATGCATATACATATGTGTGTGTATGTGTAAGTATGTGTATATATATACACATACATGCAGATGTATGTTTACATACATATGTATACCTCCATATATAAATGCATGCACATGTAGATGTTATATAATACTAAATTTATTTTGAAACATAAAGTAAATACAAATTTCCTCAGTAAAAATGTTGAGCGATGTTAGGTTGGCATTAAGAAAACATGACTTGATTCCTTTTGAAATATCTAAGAGATCATGTCTACTTGAAGATGCTACAGAACAGGAATGTCAAAAAGTAAAGGTAATTAATCATGAACTTCTTAGTGTTTCCAATCATTAAAAGATAAATAAATAATTCTTCATTTTCCATTGAACTGTAAAATAAAGTTTTAATACAGAAATAGCTGAGAGTTGAATGATTCTTCATATGGAACTAATAATTGATCTTGGGTATTTCTATGGTACCAGTTTCGGATGGTATCCTGCTCCATGTTAGTTCTAATCATTTGTACACACTCATCTACCTATCAAAACTTCTGTCAAATGTAAACATAATAGGCTGGATATTGTTGTTTGGAACAGAGTGGCAAAGGTATGTACCGTCATAGAGGTTAGCTGCCCGACAGATATAAATATCTTTTTGAAAATCAAAGAAAAAAGAGGATATCTATGGATAACTGCTTTGAAACCTCCAGCTTCCATATCCAAACTATGAATTCATATTCCTACCAATAATAATTGGAGCACTAGGTTTTTGTTAGTAAATGCTTAAAGAAGAATCTGGATAAACTGGTATTTTAAGAAAGAGAAACTGACTGGCTGATTCGTACATTACAAGTGCAATCTGTGAGTGGAACAGTAAAAATATGCAAGCTCAAGTTCCAAATGTGAATTTGTCTGGGTTAACTACATCCCAAAGATGGAGCCTTGTATCTTTGTTGGAAACCAGCTCCCTCCTCAGTGGAAGATTTATAATAATTAAAAAATAGAAGAGACATACATACATAAGTACATACATAAGTACCTGCAGCATGCATATCTGCACACCTGTATGCCTGTCTGGGATGCCCAAATAGAAAAGAATTACCTGAAAGGTGCCAAATTTTATTTAATTATTTGCTGAAAGATAAGGAAGATGAAGCATTGTACCACCACTAACTCTGAGGTTTTACTCTTTTATCACCCTTGCCATACTCCACTCTGTCTTCTCCTCTTATCGTCCCTTATCCTTCCATCTTAGATCATTACCGACTCTTTCTTCTCTCCTCCCACAGTTTTAGGAGCCATGAAAAAGTGCTCAGCACACTGTGAAATCACTGGTGTTAGGGACAGGAATCCAGGAATAGAAACCATGCCAAAAGTAGATAATAGAACATGATGAAGTCTTTTGACTTATCACCTCCTGTCCAATTTGTGCCAGCATGGAAGCCAGATGTTAAACGATGAGACAACGGTGATGATGGTGATGATGGTGATGAAACTTTGAGAAGCAAGAGTGTAAATTTTTAGTTTCCAGAAAATTAATACCAGTGTGTTTGTGTTGTGTGTGTGTGTGTGTGTGTGTGTGTGTGTGTGTGTGTGTGTGTGTGTGCGTGTGTGTATGTGTGTGTGTGTGTGTGTGTGCATGTGTGTGCAATTAAGAATATTCTCATTAAATATCTTGATGTCTCTATATTCACGTTTTTTCTTGCATTATTAAACAAGTAAGAGTTTGAATAGAACATTAATTGCTTTAACCTCAATGAGTTATCCTTATTTGCCATTCTATGAGGGTAGGAAAATGACTGACAGTCAATGAGTTGCAAGAAATAATGATTGATACTAAACAAGATTTTTCATTTACTTTCAAGTGTGTCTCTAATAAAATGGTTTTGTAACTTGCAGAAAATTACTTTCTTAAAATTTTCTTTTTCAAGAACAATTTAATCTTTACCAATAAGATTATTATCATTATTATTATTATTATTATTGGGCTATTAACCTCATGTTTAGAGATGAAGCATTTTATTTTAATATTTACCACATTGTGATCAGTTTGATCTCTGATCATCAATTTGATCAAAACATTGCGTAGATATAAAAATTTGACAAATAAAAATGTTTCATCTTTAAAGATGAGGTCAATGGTGTGATAAAAAATATAACAAAAATCAAACCATTTTAACAATAACTCATCTCACACATTTAATTATATCTTACTAGTTAACCTTGTAAAGAACTGCTGTATTAACAGTCTAGATTTCCATAAGAAGGACACCTCCTCCTTTACCATTGGAGAAAGAAAAAAACCTCTTTCACTTGTAAAGCTGTAGATTTATTTCTTATAAAATGATTACATTGCTTTGGCACGTCATCTATTTTTCATTTTATCTCTTTTATTTGATTCAGTTATTTAAACTGTGGCCATGTGGGGCAACACCTTGAAGAATTTTAGCTGAATGCATCGACCCCAGTACTTACTTTTTTAGAGAGTGGCACTTGTAATATTGATCTCTTTAACCAAACTGTTAAGTCATAGGGATGTATGCACATCAACATTGCTTCCCAGTTGGTGTGTGTGGGGGACACAAAGACAAAGTGACACACATTCACACGCATGCACGTGCACACACATGTATGACAGGCTTCTTACAATTTCCATCTACCAAATCCACTCACAAGGCTTTGGTTGGCCTGGCACTATAATAGAAGACGCTTACCCATGGTGCCATGCTGTGGGACTGAACCCAGAACCATGAGGTTTCAGCCAAGCCTTCGTCTGTGTTTCCATTTTTTCCTTCAGTTACAGAAAGATGTGAACTTAGTTTGTAAGGTAATTTATACACACACACACACTCACACACTTGTATGCATACACACACATGCATGCACACATGCATGCACGCATGCATGCACGCACACACATTCCTTCATTAGCATATACATACAGAAACACTGATCCTTCACTATACGCACTTAATGGACAGATTTGTTGTGAGCAGTAACTGTTTGCTGAGTGTGATAAGAGCTGCTGATAAGATGAGACATTGTTAATCTGTTATGAAGTGGAATGGGCTCTGCTAAGTTTTAAAAAAGTCCTAATTCATGATTTACATCACAACAGCGTTCTTACTTCTCCAAATCAGAGGTTGAGGACCCAAGGCCAGACAGGATTATAGCTTTTCAGATTAGTTAGACTCTTCATGTGTCAATGACCAAAAGTGGATAAGAAATGTTCTTATGCTTGTACATCATTTACATTATTTACATTTGATGGATATTTGCCCTCTTGCTTGTTGTTAACACAATGTTTCGACTGATATACCCTCCAGCCTTCATCAGTTGTCTTGGAGAAATTTCGAACCTGGGTTCTCATTTCTAAGGTATGCCCGTGAGCATATGGCATAGTGGTTAAGAGCGCGGGCTACTAACCCCAAGATTCTGAGTTCGATTCCAGGCAGTGACCTGAATAATAATAATAACAATAATAATAATCATAATAACATCGAAAAATACCTTAGGAATGAAAACCAAGGTTTGAAATTTCCCCAAGACACCTGATGAAGACTGGAGGGCATATCAGCTGAAACGTTGTGTTAACAACAAACAATATGAGGACAAATATCCGTAAAAATGTAAATAATGTACATAATTCCTCATCTCTTAAATATAGAACTATTCTTATGCTTAGTTTACAAATAAAAGGAACATAGCTTGAATCTAGGATTGATAGGTTAACTTTTGCTTATATAATCCATTTATGGTTTGGTTTCTATGTCTGGATTCCTCCAGAAATGGAAGGTCCAAAAGAGATCAGTCACAGAGGACAATGACTGAATAAAACTAGCTCAAACTTGTTGAATCTTCTTAACCACAACATATTTCAAATAGATGTTTAATCAATTTGTTATATTTTTACCAAGAGATACAACTTTTGTTTCTGATTATTTTGAAAATCATGAAGAATTCAGTAAAATCACTGTGTCATTGTGAAGTTTTATGTGAGGAACTTGAAAAAAAAAAGGTTTTTATGGAAGATTTTGATTTAGATAACTTTAGAATAAAGTTTGTATCAAAGATCCACAGCAACCCCAGGTGCGTTGATATCAAAAGGGTTCATAGGTAAGCTGGTTCACACATTCATTCAATGCAACACATTGAAAATCTCTGAAGGATCATTGTTTTTGTATATATGTTTTTGTTTTGTCTATGTTCAATATTTTAGTAAAGATTATAAAAGTTATGTTGAAATATAGGTTTTTCACAGATATTTTCAAATAAATGATGTCTGTCAGACATTTATAACTTTTGCTCACGCACACAAAACAGAGAATAATAATTATGTACAGATACGTATGAATAATATTTATTTGATGCAGTAGTGTAACAGCTGTTGTAGTCATTGCAGCATTCTGAGTTCAAAACTCATTCAGGTCTACTCTGGCTTTTGTCCTTCTGGGGTCAATAAAATATTCATTAAGCTGGTGGATTGGCAGAAAAGTTTGAGTTGTTTTGTGTTATTTGTTGTGCTCACTGCATTCTGAATTCAAATCCTGCTAATATCTTGGTCTACTCACAAAATAAACTCAGTCTTTTTTGGCAGAAGACTTGACCTGTCACCCAGTTTTATGCTGCTACTTGGCCCTTGTGTTTCTTTAGTGGATTCCCCCCCCCCCACACACTGTTACAAATATTTGCTGTTAGGGATCCAGTTTGAGAATACCCTCCTTTCTTTCTCTCACTAAACTAAAAACAACGAAAAAAGAAAGTAAAAAAATACTCAAGAAAATCATCATCATCAATTAATGTCCATTTCCTATGCTGGCTAAGCTGGATGGCCCTAGCAGGAGCTGGCAAAGCCAAGGGGCCACAATAAAGCAAGATTGTCACAACTGAAGGGATTATGATCATGTGTGCTCAGTCACAGCTGACCTTGGCCTGAACAACAACTGGGTTTGCTGTGACTCAACCATTGAGTCAGCCTAAGATACTACATTTTATACTTAACCAAAAGTACTTGACACATTTTGTACTTAACCCTTTGAGATCTGCTGTTTATTTCAATTGAACAATGTTTGTAATGATAAACAGGAGTGGTCATCATAACCTTCTGAATCTGTCAGAAGACTGGAAAATTGAGATGGGATAGGTTATGTAAGAACTGCATATGTGTGTGTGTGTGTGTGTGTGTGTGTGTGTGTGCATACTTGTGTGCAAACACTGACATGATGATACCTAAAGTCTCACATGTCATCTTCTGCCAGTCAAATGCTAAAGTGCTGCCTTTATGTAAACTTTTAAGCAAAAGTACAGCCAACAACGTCACATCAGTGAAACAGTTTGATTCCACTGTCATCTTAAATAAGACATTTTTTTATGAGGAGTCATTCTGAAGATAGCTTTCCAAGTAAAACTTACTTTAATGTAGGCATTTAGAAATATTGTTTGTTTGTTAGTGTTGTTTAGGCCACTCCTACCAACACACACTTTGCTACTATGCCAAATGATAGTTTTTCTGCCAGGCACCTCTTTAAATCACGATTATACTTTATGATTGATTAGTATTAACTCATCGTTTTATCACATCTTTACCCTTCCCTAGAAACGTGATATTTTTTTCCTTTTACTGTAAGCAATGATCTCTCAAGACAATAATGGTGCTAAGCAGACACAACTTGATGATGGCAACATGCCAAAAGCCGTCATCACATTGATATCAATGCCATTTCTCAAAGAACCTGGAGTATATTGAACCTACCAACATTTGTTCCATACCAAATAATGTAGCTGTTTTAAGCAGGTAAAATATCTTTTGCTAAACTGAATGTAGCATTTTCCAAACTGTATTTTGGTGTAAATGATTGGTTTTGATTGAATCAGAAATCTTGAAACAAAGTAAGACAATAGATTCTTGCAGCTGACCTGAGAAAATCACAACCATTGTTTTAGCATCCACTTTTCAATGCAAACAGAATTCATTGATGCAGATTTTCTATTGCTGGATGACCTTCACCTGTATCAGGTAAGTTAATATTTCTCCATGACGATATGTTTTCTGGTTTTTTTTTTATGGAAGATTGGAAATGAATTATATTGTCTGCATGATGGCCAAACAGTGGTATGAATGTGTGGAACTGGCACCTGCAAGACAAAGACCTCTCACAACTGGGAGAAGGAATTATGTTCCAAGTTCAGAGATGAGGCTGCAGCTAAGGATCCGTAGTAGGCTTCCGAGTTTGCAGGTATTTATTTTATTAGAGGAAAAAGGACAACAAAAACCAAGGCAGGATGAATATCTCAAGTCATTTAGAATATTTAATTAGGGTAAGGTGGATTTGAGGTAATTAATTTATTTGTTAATTAATCTATTAATTAATTATTGCATGTCTCACAGCTGTTTCATGGATATCCCAAAGAAAAGGAAAACACTTCAGTTCTTGACTGGGATTTATAATATGTTACTACCTATAGTATACAAATATATGTATATGCTATACACATATAATGAGTTCAGACAATGGTGAAATATGGATCATCAAATAGAACATAGGTTTATACGTTGATAAAAGTGTTATGTTGATTCAAGCTCAGTTCAGGAGTTGAGGTTTATCATTTATAATAAGAAATGTATGTTGCTCAATTCGACATGATATGTAATATATTGCACTGTGTTTTAGAACTGATACTATTTTACTCCCATTATAATCCTTTATGAGTTGATGGGAATTAGAAACAGCAAGAGTTCAACAGGAGAAAACTATTTATAAAAGGTTTGATGCTGTATTTATGTAATCTAACTTGTGTATACAGAGAAATGTGTAAGTGTTACTTGCTTAACAACTGTTCTTTGTTGTCTAAAATGTGTGAGAAAAATACAAATGCATATTGTGAGAGATCTGTCTTAAAATTATAATGCTATCTAACATGAATTCTTGTCACATCTCAAGTTAATCTCTTCAGAGGGGTCAAAATTCAGGTTATTTATAAGCACCTTCTAGAATGCTCAGCATTTTTTTTTTTTTTTTAAGTTTGGCAACAATTCATTACAAGTCTCACAAAATAACCTTGGCTGGAATAAATGCCCGAAAGTGTATCTTTGCATCCACACAAACAGTTTAGAAGATAGAATCATTGGCTTGACAGTATTTTACTTGTGCAAATAGAAACTTTTAAGCTTGATTTGAGAGACAATGAACTGCTGTACACCTACATAAAATAAATATTCCTATATTTGTCTGAAAATAAAACTCAAAGTCTCCCAGGTAAAGAACACTGATACACAGTTTTGGATCTCTTAGAAGATCTTATGAAGAGCGAAAACGCAAAATCAAAATAAGAAACCAAGAAGCCATACGTATGACAGACATTAGGGAAATAGGGAATATCCATTTACTAAGGATCCTTCCTTAAACCGAAGTCAGAACTCACGGCTTCTTTCAGACACAACTGCTACAGTTCAATGAAACATTTTAAATAGAAACACTTTTCAAACCAGTAGAATACCTTTTGATGGTTTAGACAAAGAAAGGATTTCCTTGTATAATTATTTATACGTGTTTATTTTCATGTATATACATATATATATATATGTGTATATACATACATACAAACATTGGTTCTTTCTCTATTGGCAAGAAATCTTGAAATAAACTGAATAATGACATACATACATGCATAAATGTATCATATCCCTTTGGCAACATCTTCTAACCACCAAGTGTTGAAGTGCATCCTTTGACCAAGTTTGCACACATGAGGCTGATAACATCATAAGACTTGGAAGGCAGCTCCTTGAGCAGCATTCCTTGTCTGATAACTTTCAATACATACCCCAAAAAGTCCCACAACTTTACCGCAACATATCATCATACATACATACATACATACCCTGTTGTTGAAGTTGAAATTCCAATGAACGAGCCTTGGATCTAGATTAGAAACTGGTTCTTTCTCTATTGGCAAGAAATCTTGAAATAAAACTAAACAATGACATACACACACATGTATGAATATATATATATATATCAATGTTCTAGTAATTATTTTATATTGCATGTATGAAAAATTACGATGGAAAAAACAGTGTGACAGGAGTGAGAAGATAAATAGACATGGAAGTAATGAAAGGATAATCAAGGATAGACAGCTACATGTTGGTTGTTGATAAGGAGACTGAATAGAAAAGCAGCAAGGAATGATAGAAGGAGGACAGAGTGATGGAAGAAGGAATAAATGGAAGTGAGAGAGAGAGAGATGGTTGTCAACAATGAGTTAGAAATGACAGAGTGATATGTGAGAGAATATGATGGTTGGTGATAAAGATGAGTGATGGTGAAACAGACAACAAATGATGGATAACAATAAAGATGGGTGAGAGGAAAGGAATAGTGAATATTAACATGTAACAGGATAGAGAGCAATGGGAGACAGAGAGAGAGAAAATGATGGTTAGCAATAAATAAGTGTGATATTAGGGACAGAATGTAGACAAAAGCAACAATATTTGTTATAACACAAATGACATGATCGGAGAAGTCATAGAGAGATAAAGGTTGATGGAGAGGGTGGTAAAAATTGGTGCCGTGATGCAATGGTTTCCTTTGACACATGAGCTGTGATTAGAGAGAAAGGAATGAAGAGATGAGGCCAACAGCAGATGGACTCTGACCATGGGCATAATAAGTGAGACAGACCTACACATGGATATTATGGACTCCAACTTCCATCGCCATTTCTGTTTCCCTTTTGTCATGCTTGAATAGCTTGGGTAAGTCTTCCCCAGTATAATGTGTTGCAGACTTTTATGATTTCATCCATGAACATTGCTCTCAAGAATTTCAGTGTTTTGAGAGCAGTCTTCACTATTTTGTTCCATCTGCTCTCTTGTCTGCCTTCTCCAGGTTCCATCAACTTTGAGTCATTGTTACTGCGTTATACAGCTGACATGCCCTAAATGCACCATTTGCCCATACAATTATTATTATTATTATTGTTTTTGTTTTTGCTGAGTCTTTGTATATCCTGCTTTTCTCTCCCTTCATTTCTTGCTCTCTGTTTTGCTAATCTTCTGCATTTGATGCTGATATTTTGCTGCCAGGCAACACCACACTCATTACACATGCATCAAACAATGTGTCCCTTCACATAGTTTCAGTTTACCAGATTCGTTCATATGACATCAGTTAATCCAGGACTAGAAGGAGAAGGCACTTAAGCAAGGGACCATGCAGTGGAACAGAGCCAGAAACCAACTGGCTGTGAAGAAAACTTCTTAACCACAAAATTATACCTATGCCTCCCTGTCTCTTTATGTGTGTGTGTATATATATATATATATATATATATACATATATATATATATATATATATATATTATATATATCATCACCAACATCATCATAACCACTAACATTATCATCATCATCACATGACAGTTTTGCTATGCATGAGTTGTTTTTCTCCAACATGGCATCATGCCCCATGGTACTGTCCCATGTCATCTTGGTGATGTTTAACCCCTTGAGATCCTTCCTCTGTTTTGACTTAATCTTCCTCTTCTGCAAGGTTCTTTCCCTTCATCAGCTCAGCACTGATCTACCCATTTCTTGACTTACAACTTTCTCTCTTGCACACAAACATCTGTGTGTGTGTGTGTGTGTGTGTGTGTGTTGTGTGTGTGTGCACATACATGTCTTTACAGTTCTCCTACTTCGTTGGTTTGCTTAAGTCCTCATGACTTAGTGGTTCAATAAAACAAACTGACAAAATAAGTTCCAGGTTTAAAACAAAAAAATAATTACTGGGTTTCATTTAATCAAGCAAAACCTTTCAAGGCAGTGCTCCAGCATGTCCGCACTTCAATGACTGAACAAGTAAAAGCACACACGCACACACACACACACACACACACACACACACACACACACACACACACACACACCTTACATAAGAGTTATAATTTATGTATTTCAGTTTCTCATCATTTTTTGCATTTCCTTTCTCTTTCTCAGACACAATCTCTCTCAATCTCTCTCTCTCTTTTCCTCTCAATCTCTCTCTCTCTTTTCCTCTCAATCTCTCTCTCTCAATCTCTCTCTCTCAATCTCTCTCTCTCTTTTCCTCTCAATCTCTCTCTCTTTACCTCTCAATCCCTCTCTTTCTCTTTTCCTCTCAATCTCTCTCTCTCTCTTTTCCTCTCAATCTCTCTCTCTCTCTTTTCCTCTCAATCTCTCTCTCTCTTTTCCTCTCAATCTCTCTCTCTTTACCTCTCAATCCCTCTCTTTCTCTTTTCCTCTCAATATCTCTCTCTCTCTCTTTTCCTCTCAATCTCTCTCTCTCTCTTTTCCTCTCAATCTCTCTCTCTCTCTTTACCTCTCAATCCCTCTCTTTCTCTTTTCCTCTCAATCTTTCTCTCTCTCTCTCTTTTCCTCTCAATCTCTCTCTCTCTCTTTTCCTCTCAATCTCTCTCTCTCTTTTCCTCTCAATCTCTCTCTCTTTACCTCTCAATCCCTCTCTTTCTCTTTTCCTCTCAATATCTCTCTCTCTCTTTTCCTCTCAATCTCTCTCTCTCTTTTCCTCTCAATCTCTCTCTCTCTCTTTACCTCTCAATCTCTCTCTCTCTCTCTCTCTTTACCTTTCAATCTCTCTCTCTCTTTTCCTCTCAATCTCTCTCTCTCTCTCTTTACCTCTCAATCCCTCTCTTTCTCTCATGTACCACAGTTACTTTTCATGCATCTTCCTCCATATGCAACACAAATCACACAACTGTTACCCTCCCCATCGTCTCAGCCACCATCACCATCATACCATTCTAAATGGCATGAGTAAAGTAAATCGCTCAAGCAACAGAAATATATACGATGTCAGGCAGAATTCAGAATACAATCACCGTAATAAAACAATGCCATGATAAACACCACAGTTTTTTTTGTTTGTCTATTCTGTGTTTTTTTTCAGTAAAGGTAGTTTGAGAAGTGGAACCACACAAGCATATCTAAAACCCAAAACCAAGATAAATAAAACTGATAAAAATATGTGCATATAAACACATATGTTTATATGTGTATATATATACATACATGCATACATGCATCACTTTCTCTCTCTCTCTGTCTATATATATATATATATATATATATATAAAGAGAGAGAGATAGATAAATAAATAGATAGATAGATAGATAGATAGATAGATAGATAGATAGATAGATAGATAGGCAGACAGATAGGTAGATAGTCTGATGATGGCTTAGCTGACTGGAACTTTGAAATCACTGTCAAGACTATTCTTGTTAAAGAATAATAAGTTTGTACTCTACCAAATGTATTGAGTAATCTTTCAATTCAATGTAAAATTGTTTTTATCAAATCAGAAAGACAAACATTTGTAATCATATCAATATATACATATGCGTGTGTGTGTGTGTGCGTGTGTGTGTGTGTATACAGTAATCCCTCAACTACCATGGGCGTTACATTCCAAAACCACCCCACACTAGGCGAAAATCCGCAAAGTAGAAACAGTACTGTATATTTTTTGAAATTATTTTCATAATTTGTATATATTTATTTTATTATAAATGCAAAACAACACCATGGATGAATCGACATAAGCTTAAATAATAAGCAGTGATAAGTGAACCATGATAGGTGAACTGTGACAGGTGAACCGTGAGAGGCAAACCACAATAGGTGAACTGCGATAGGTGAACCACGATAGGTGAACCACGATATGGCAAGGGATTACTGTATGTGTATATATATATATATATATATCTATATATATATATATATATATATATATATATATATATATATATATATATATATATATATATATATATATATATATATATATATATATATATATATATTTATATATATATACATATGTACATACATATATCATATTTTAACATGTATAAGGAACCCATTTTTGTCAAAAATTAGATTAAAAACATATGGGAGTTTCTTATACATGGATAGTATTAGAATCCCTTATAAAACCTTTTATCCAAATTTTAAGCCCCAAAAGTTAGGGGTTCCTTATCCACATTAAAAATACAGTATATATATTATATGAATATATCTATATATACTCATCATCATTGTCATCTAACATTCATGTTCCATGATGGCATGGGGGTGGACGTTTTACCAGGATCGAATGCATCTAAGGACTGCATCATACTCCAGTATTACTTTGGCGTGGTTTCTGTACCTTGATGCTCTGCCTAATGCCAACCACATGCTCGTATGTAGATGGAAATCTGGATACGCATCCATGCTTTTGCACAGTTATGCATATAAACTCACAAAGAAGGCCACCCTGTTGATGTAGTCTACATTCCAATGAAGGAGTTTCCTTTCTTGGTTAGAAACCAGCTCTTTCTCCGTTGGTAAGAAATTTGCAAAATAAACTTGGGGAAAGCACACATACACACACACACATATATATATATGTCACAAACAGACTACGTAAAATATATACATGTAGTGAGAAAGTATAAACAATAGGCTTCCAAACCATTTGCTACATCTGCACTCTTTGTTGAGTTGCCAAAAAATAACAATGTCACCATTAATAAAAATAATAATAGAAAAATAAAAATAATAACAATAATAATAATTGGAATAATGGATAATAAGGGACATGATAAAAATGAAAAACAAATAAATAATTATAAAAGATACTTTCCCCTCAGTTTTTTTTTTATTGTAGCTTTATGCTTCACATTCCACTCTCCATGCACAGCTATCTGTATGTCTATCTTTCTGTCTATCAATATCCAACTGTCTGTCTGTCACTTTCTCTCTCTCTCTCTCTCTCTGTACACAGACATATATATGTATATATATATATATATATATATATATATATATATATATATATATATATATATATATATATATATATATATATATATATATATATGTATGTATGTATATACGCATGTATGCATATATGTGCCTATATATATATATATGCGTGTGTGCATGTATATACATATATATATATCTTGTTTTTCACATTGCTGTCATCATCGACACACATCATGTAACATTACTGCCAATAACTATTACGGCAAACATCAGTCACCTCCATCAAACCAACGACCATATATAATTCATACTTTTGTATATGCATAGATGCACATAACCTATGCATACACACACACAACACGCACGTACACATATATCTACGTATGTATATACACACACATGCATATGTATATATATATATTGGCTGGAGTACACCATCTTTCTGTTACAGTTGCCATGTGATCTCATGTGAATATGTCTGTTTGCATATAAGAGTTAACCAGGAAGTACTTATGTATGAGCATACATTTGTATGTGTGTATGTGGATGCATAAATTGTCTTATGTGTCCGTGTAGGCATGCTTGTGTATGTGTATACATATGTATATCAACACACATACATATACATACATAGAAAATATATATATACACACATACATAGGTGTGTATTTCTATGTGGGTAGTATGTATGGATGCCTGTGCAAACATGTGTGTATGTGTATATATATATATATATATATGTGTGTGTGTGTGTGTGTGTGTGTGTGTGTGTGTGTGTGTGTGTGTGTGTGTGTGCATGTGTATAGTTGTGTATTTCTATGTAGGTACTATGTATGGATGCCTGTACAAATGTGCGTGTGTATGTATATACATACATATATATATATATATATATATATATATATATATATATCATCGGTAAATCATAAATCTGATAAAAAAGCACACTCTAAGTTATAGAGCAGTAGAGTATATAGATGAAAATAGATATGGCCGGTCTATGAGGTTAGCCAGGGTTTCACACCCATAAAGCACTTATCTTTACAGTATTTCTTCAAACCATAGGTCTATGGCCTCTCTAGAAAATGTATGGAAAAATGACCTTGTTACTTTATGTCAACAACAGAGGATTGACCCTGTTATCATGTGGATCCCAGGACGCTAACAGGAATTTCTTGAAGTGCAAGCAGGGTCTGAAGACTTCCATCCTAGATGTTCCCTAAGGCAAGGGTGTCCTTTAATATCCTCATCCATTCAGCTACACACAATTTACAATGCTTGGTCCCAGTTATGTAGGAGCCTGGATTTTCTAGGATCTTCCATGAAATTTAGTGTGGAGTCTTCCTTCAGCTGCCAAACATGGCTGGCTAAGGACATAGCATATCTCCTTTTTGGAATCTGTGGTTGGAGAAGTGCTGCTTCAATGAGTTACCAGAACATCTGATGTATCTTCGTGTGTGGGTGTTGGTGATGTTGATGTTGATGTTGCTGCTACTGCTGTTGCTGGTGCTGGTGTCAGTGGTATTAGTGGTGATGGTGCTGGTGCTGGTATCAGTACCTTTAACACTAGCATGGGGAACATCATCGGTGGTGGCACTGCTGTTGGTGATGTTATGGCCCTCGTCGTTGGTGTTGTTGGAGTTGTTATCAGTGCTCTGAATGTACGAGGATATTAAAGGATGACCTGGGAAACACCCCTAATGCCAGGACAGTAGTCTTCAGAACTTGCTTGCTCTTCAGGATATTCCTGTCGGTGTCCTGGGATCCACACGTTAACAGGGTCAATTATGGATAGGGGAGTCAGTCTCTCTCAGATAGGGGAGCCTGTTCTCTCTCAGTTATAGGGTCCACTTTAGACCTTTAGATTTGCAAGTTATGAGGACCAGTGAAGGTGCCACTAAAAAGGCACCCTCTGCACGCTGTAGAGTGGCATTAGGAGGAGTATCCAGCCATAGAAAATATGCCAAAGCAGGGACTGGAACCTGACACAATTCTTTGGCTCATCACATCCTACCAAATTGTCAAACTTAAGGCAGCAGGCCTGGGATTAACAGTTATTAACATATTACTTAACATATACATACTCATACAAGACCCGCATTAGACTCCTCACTCAATATCGAACTCTATCAGTTTAACTATGGTCCTTCCACTTACATGGCATCACCTACCACCTTGGGTCTTCTGGATACCAATACCTCTCATATATATATATATATATATATATATGTGTATCTTTCTCTCTCTCTCTCTCTCTCTCTCTATATATATATATATATACACACACACACACACACACACACACACACACACACACACACATATGTACATTATATTTCATATTATCGAACTTATGTGGTCATACCTAGGTGTGTACTTGTGTGTGCATCTGTGAATGAGAGAACATATTTCTAGACCTGTGAAACAATTTTCAGGTAGCAGTCCCAAGAGAGAACATACATGCTAGAATTATGTTCAAATAAGGCTAGAATTACACTCTTAGAGCTAAATTCATATATTAATAATGCATAACAAAAAATTTATGTAATTAAATCCATAGCATGAATTTATGCAGTTATTCTGGAGAATCTCAATGATCCCCACTAGGTCAGGCAGAGAGAGTCGCAAAGAACAATAGCCTCATATTAATTCATATGCTCTATAATTTCTTGCATAACACACACACATATATACACATATATAGGTACATATACACATTCAACTATTTTGTGTGTATGCAACGGGCTTCTTTCAGTTTTCATCTATCAAATCTATTCATAAGGTCTTGATCTTCCTGAAGTTATAGTAGAAGATACTTGCTTAAAGTGCCATGCAGTGGGATTGAACTCAGAAACACATGGCTGGAAAGTGAAGATCTTAATCATACAACCTTTTTTTTTAAATTATTTTTTTGCCTCTACCCATGCAGTCACTGACCTAATAAAATAGAAACATTGTGGTTCGTAAATCTCTCAACAAGAGACATTCAGTTGCAGCACTTTAAAGTAACGATTATTTGCCAACCTAATGTGGCAGTCCCATTTTGGGGCAAATGCTATTGTTGTTTAACTGTGTGAGTCATTTAGAAAATTATATATATTTTCAAATGGGTGTTTAGCAGCACCATCTCAGCCGAAGAGTTATTCTGTGCTGACAAAGGCAAATAACCCTGAAACTGTATGGTTCACAGATACTACTTTGTGCTGGGTGGGGGTGCTAACCTCCCCTGTTCGAAAATATAAGGACACAAATCATGTGTCATATAGACAGCTGGAGACAATGTCTCCTGGGGCTAAACAACAGCAGAATTCACCCCAAAATGGGACTGCCAGATTAGGTTGGCAAAAAATCGTATTTTATATATATATATATATATATATATACTAGCAGAGGCACCCGGCATTGCTCGTGAATGAAATTGTTGCTTATATACGTGAAGAAAAAAAGGCAAAATATGCTGTATAGAAATTTGAGGACATTCTGTAGATGGACTCTCAGATGAATGATGGCTGGCGCCTCTCATGAATGGGGAAAATTGAAGATGTGCCAAAAAGCCTCATTGGTACTTAGAAACTTTTACGAAAATTAAAATGGGGATTAAATGAAAAAAATGATTTACGTGAATATCCTCAGAAGAGTAATTGAAATAAATGGCGATTGTGGAACCCCCACGAGCGCGCGCGCATACACACGTGTGTCTATGTAGATATGTTTGTATACATTTATGTATGTGTGTTTGTAAGAGACAGAGTGTGAGTGAGAGAGAGAGGTTTGTTGTCATGTATACGTACATGCATGAATATACATACATCTTTGGATGTATGCATATGACAACACAGCCCTTGACTCACTCACACTCTGTCTCTTACAAACACGCACGCGCGCGCATACACACGTGTGTCTTTGTAAATATGTTTGTATACATTTATGTATGTGTGTGTTTGTAAGAGACAAAGTGTGAGTGAGTCAAGGGGTGTGTGTGTACATGTGTATGTGTGTGAGACAGAGTGAGAGAGCAGTGTGTATGTAGTATTTACTCTCTCTCTCTCTCTCTCTCTCTCATACACACAAACACACAAAATAGAGAGTGAAGCTTTTTGCGATTGTTACGTCAATACTGGAAGTTGACATTGAGGAACCTTTTTAAAGAAGTGAATCTTAAATATAAAGCAATATTATTTATTTTTAATTAAAAAAATCAAATGAAGAGCCTAAGATTTATCCGAGGTCAAATTATTCATGCATTACAAGTATGGAAGCATTTGGTGAAGTCGATTTCACGTGAAAAGCGATTACACACACATCTCTGTTTTATATATAGTATAGATATATGTGTTTAAATATATTCTTTTATACCAAAAATTTTGCAAAAGAATATAGTATCTGTTAACATAGGTCATTTTCATTATTATTATTATTATTATTATTATTATTATTATTATTATTATTATTATTATTATTATTATTATAATAATAAAGTATTTTCAATGGATCAGTTTTGAGCTCTATTTAAAGTCGATATATATATATATATATATATATATAATAAAGTAAAGTTGTGGAATACCGTATGAGTGGAAATATATATGAAAGAAGGTTTGAAAATGCACTTATTTTAAAGATATTTATTTACTTAACCGGTTTCAATTTTTTAGAAAAAGATTATCAAAAGTATTTGAGAATAATAGAAAATGTTAAAAAACAGTTTGAGTATTAAAATGCATATATACATTCTTTGATGATAATAAGAGGAATATATTTAAAGTATAAAGCTTTGTATGAGCTTTGTAGTGTTACATACTGATTATCACACATTCTCTGATAATAAGACGAAAATGTTAAAAACAGTGTAAGTATGAAAATACATATATGAAAAAATACATATACATATTCTTTGATAATAATAGAAAATGTTAGAAACAGTTTGAGTATCAAAATACATATATACATTCTTTGATAATAATAATAAGAATATGTTTGAAACAGTTTACAACGTTGTTATAACAAAAAGGATTTGGTAAAATATGTATATATATACCCAGGAAATATATTTAAGAGTTCGCAAAAAGTTAAGGAGGAACTGACCTAGCTTTTTTCTCTTGTGTGTATTGAGGGAATGTTTGCTGTCTTAAGAGACAATATGACTGGCTAGCTGGGGTGGGAGGAAGGAAGAGTTAAAAGGGATTTTTTGATATATATATATATATATATATATATATAAATGCATGATAGCATGGGTAGAGGCAAAAAAATGGCTGTATATATATATATATATATATATATATATATATATATATATATATAGATAAATGAATAAATTAGAGTGAACAAGAATATATATATATATATATATATATTCTTGTTCACTCTAATTTATTCATTTATCTATTCACACACAACAGAAGCCTAAACGCAAACCTGGAAGTACGTATAATACTGCTACTGGATAGCACAGGGTGGAATCTGAAGGTTGACAAGCTTTATACTGCACTGTACTACATTCGTAACTGAATTATATATATATATATATATACACACACACACACACACACACACACACACACACACACAAACACATATATATATATATATCTATATAGACAGATAGATAGATAAATATAAATTCCAGAATGTTACTACATGTAGATTGTTGGTGATTTTTTTCCTCCGTTTTCTCTTGGTTTTCTTCTGTCTCCTTTCTCTGAAGAAGAACTTCCCTCAAAACGTAAAACACGCTTTCTTTCCTTCCCTGGGCATCTTTTGATACTTTGCATGTACCACATCCTCGTATTGTTGCTTTGTTCTTGTGTTTTTTCTTCGTTTTTTTTTATCAATATATATATATATGCATATATTTGTGATACTCTCTCCCTCTTCTTTCACTTTTTAGTTACATTGCCTTGAACAAACAGAGACAACATATGTCAAGTTATGGAGACCCTTTAGTAATAGTTAAGGCTACCTCTCTAGTGCTGGTGCGAGGATACAATACATCCAGTACAAAATAGTTGTCATTAGGAAGGGCATCCAGCTATAGAAATATGTCAAAAATGACATGCATGATTGAGTCAAGGTCTCTGACTATCAAAAGGGCAAACAGCTTTGTATAGAAACTCAGTCTGTGTTTGACAAATTGTCCAATCCATGCCAGCATGGAAAGTAAAATGATGATGATGAAAATATATGAAAATTTACAGGTCATTTGGCAGTGAAATATCAGAAAGTGTTAGATTCAGTTCAATAGTTTTTGATTAATGCTTTGGAAAATTTTCATGAAATGAAAATGCAATGGAAATATTCTCTTACACTTACATTATTGTTCATAGGAAATTTTACTCATGCGTTATCAGTCAATGATCATTATGCTTCACACACACACACACACACACACACACACACACACACACACACGCATTAACATACACAACACATGTATGCATACATATGTGAAGGCTAATAATATGTATGTGTGTATATTTATATGCATGCATATTTATATAAATATTATATATATATGCATGTATGTGTGCGTAATGTATGTGTGTGCATGTATATATATATATATATATATATATATATATATATATATACATACATGTATTTGTATGTCTATATAAAAATATGCATATATGTCTATGATGTCATATATACACATGCATGTAAGTATGTGTACAATGTCATAAGTATATATGCATAAACATACATTCCTGCCCTTGTTTATTACAAACATACATACCTGCATAAATTAACAAATTTTATTGGCACATTAGAAAGACGCTGCTGATTGTGTGTCAAGTCTAAATCACCAACGTTAACATGCACGCAGTTAGACAATGCATTCAAGTTAAACAGCCTCACACATGCACACACACATAGAGCTCTATAATTGTAGAGGAGCATATACGCATATTGCAACACACTTGTAGTCACATGAAGATAAGGATATACACATATATGAACACCGACACACACACACACACACACACACACACACACATTGTTATATGACTGTAGATAAGAGTGGGGAACAACTCACTGATTATCATAAATGGAATATTCAATCTGTTCAGCTAATGTCACTATCTCAGCAAGAATTTATCAAGAGATGTATCATTACACACACACATTCTTATTATATATATATATATATATATATATATATATATATATATACCATTATACACTTGTATTTCTATATACATTTTCATCCATTCGTTGCTGAGGTTTCATGCCATAAAACCGCTGTGTCTTTAATTTCTTTTACATTCTTATAAGTTGATTGTAGAATAAAATGTACAGTATGCATCAAATACTATTTTCTCTCATCTGTACACACACACACACACACACACACACACACACACACACACACACACACACACACACACATGCACATGCACAGAGACGGTATGGGGACTAAAAATTCTGGGTTAATGCCTGGCACACTTCTGAAGCCACTAAACCTGAGGCACTTAACCCTTTTAAAAGTGTGTCTCTAATTTACCCTTATTGTGCAGGGAATGGAAATCTTCAGCATCAGTTTAGACCCCTAATATTCCCACATATTTGAAAATGTGACCTTTAATGACACCTGATATTTTACCTCAGCTTGTCTTTAGATGATGGTAGTTAAGTACAGAGGGTCTGTGAGATGTTATGCAGGTGTTAGTACCCCTAAGATTACACATAAACATTGCTAATTTTAAAATATGATTCAGTAATGGTTTTTTCATTGTCCATAACTAAAAACTATTTTGAGATGTTGGATATGGGAGGAGCTATGATGTCTTCCAAGAGCTGCCATTTTGCCATCTAGATGACAATATATCTGCCAAAAGATTAAGAGAAGCATGCCTGCGGTCAATTTTCTTCTTTAAAAGATTCAGTGCAATAACCTCAAAACCTTCATCTGTAGACTTAGATATTTTTTCTACATAAATATATTGAGAGACAAACATTGAGGATTATTTAGCAGATACTGAAGCATATTTAGCAGACAGTAAGGAATACTCAACTTCTGAAAATACAGAATCCATGGAAACCAGACATTGTTGATGCCAACAAGAATTTATATACTGAATTTGATGAGTTTAAATAATTTCATTATTTATGGAAGGAAGAAAAAGAAAATAGAGTTTCAAGACCAAAAGGAAAAAAGATTTTCAAATTTGACACAGAAACTCACTCTCTTACAAACACAAAGATAAATATTCCAAGAAAGCAAAGGAAGACTCTATAAAATTGCTCAATCTGTTAGAAATAGCAGCACCAATTCTTCTACATCACACTATGCTATCCATGAAAAGGAAGGCTATACAGTGGACAATGTAGTCTTGGATATTCTAGGTGGGGTCGGGAGTAGCTTCATTGGTTAGGGTCAACCAATTTTCTACGTCCATGTATTTAGGTCCGGAAAAGGATTTTGAAGAAGATTAGCCATTTCTCATAACAATCTTCCTTTTCTAAATGTTTATTGTGCAAAAGAAATGCTACCATTTTAGAATTGGTAAAGCTTTGAACCAGTGGTGCCCTAGGTATTGAATTCAAAACACAAGAGGTTCACTGAATTCAAAACACAAGGCATCAATCCAGCCCTCAAACAGTTTAGTATCTTGTATTGATACAATTTTATGGACCCTGAAGGGATAAAAGACAAGCTTGACCTTGGTGGAGTTTGAACTCAAATCATGGAGAATTAGAATAGATACCATAAGGCATTATATCCAGCACTAACAACTCTGCCAATTCACTGAACATACCATGTCTGTAAGAAAAGGTCAGATGGTCATGGGTGGAATACTTTAATCAATTGGGGTTAAATAAACACGCGTTCGTAGTTTTATAAAAGAACACTGAGGCATGATATACAAAAAGAAGAAGAAAATAAATGCCTTAGAAACAGTGGCACTATAAAAGAGATTCCCGTTATCCGAAATGAAAGCCTCCTTCTGGAACATACATTATAATGAAGACAATAATAAAATATAGGAACTAAAGAGAAAATGCCATTGTTTAGAAAAGAAAACAATAAAGACTGTGGTGCTAGTGAGAATTTTCTTTGCCCCATTAACATGAAATAGCAGAAGAAGAGATAAAAAGCTGTAAGAATGAGACACAGTGTGGACAATTAATGCCAAGCTTGGAATTTATACCCAAGTTGTTATTTCACATTTAGTCAACTGTGAATTTGGTTATGGAACCACACTTCCATGCATACACAAACTTTGAAGACGTTTAGATTTTCAAGACAAATGATGATGATAAATTGGTGTTTTACAGACCAAAGTCCATTATTAGAAATTTGAAGGAAAACAAATCACAATAAAAGGAAAAACTAAAACAAAAAAAAAAAAAAGAAAAGAAAAAGATTCTACAGTTTACTTTAAGCTTTATTATTGACCTATAAGTAAACAATAAAAAAAGGAGTGATGAAAGAACAGCACAATGCTGAAATAAATTTATTCACTCTTGTAGCTTTAAAAAACTTTTCATTTCACCATTAAGGCTTAGGAAAGGCTGAAAAAATTTATTTATTTTTAACATTGTCATGGTTTTCGGCATTCTTATTTATTGGAGAAAGAAAAAAAAAATTCCTTAATAGCTTTTAGAAGGGTTTAACTTAGTTTAACTGTAACATAATTGAATTGATTTTAACAAGAGTGCAAATAATCTGTGTTGTTATAATGTCTGATTTGCAATCATTTGGTTCTGAGTTCAATTCTACAGTATGGTAGTTTGTGCAGATGTTTTCTATCATAACTTTGGTTGAATAATGCTTGTGAGTGGAATTTAGTAGATAGAAACCATGTTGAAGCCTGCCATATACATTTGTGTGTGTGTATATATGTTTTGATAATGAATACTTGTAAAATATGGAAGGATTGATGATCAAACAAATAAACTGGTGCTTCCAAATGAAAATCCCTTGTGTAGCATTTGTTCTACACAAGTTTCACAGACATTCCTTTGTAATTTTCCCAATCATGGATAGAGCAAACCATTTATTGGTTCATTGGAAAATTGTAATCAACCCAAAAATGTACGATTCAAACTGTGATATAAAGAGAAAAACCATTAGCTCCAATGCAGCAAAGTCTTTAGAGGGACAATAAGTTCTTGACCAACTCTGCATTTAGGTTTTCAACTCCTTGCTGTAGATTTTCATTCTCAGTTCAAATCTATCTAAAGTCAGCTTTGCCTTTCATCATTTGAGGGTAGACAAAGTACCAGTCATGTACTGGGAGAGAGAGATATTCCTATATCAAAGACATGAATAGAATAATAACAGAATATTGACTTTCATCATTAACGCTTTGTGTAGACTGACCCCTATAACCTCCTGTTTCCCCTTTATGGTCATAGCATCAGTTTAATTCCCATTTTTCCATGTTTGCATGGATCAGATGAGAATAGTATAGAGTAGAGTTTTTCTATGGTTGGATGCCTTTCCTACAACTCCACCCCTGATGCTCCCTCTTGTTTCCAAGAAAGGTATAATCTTCCACTTTATCCAAACAACAAATGGCCTTATATATATATATATATATATATATATATATATCTATGACAAGCTTCTTTCAGTTTTCACCTACTAAATCTATGTACATGGCTTTGAAACACCCAGGGCTAAAAGCTGAAGACACTTGTCCAAGGTGCAATGCAGTGGGACCGAATTTGAAACTATGCAGTTGCGAAGCAAGCATTTTTGCCTCACAGCTATGTCTCCACTTACACAAGCCTACGCGCACACACACATACACACACACACACACATACATATATATATCATGTGGTCATGTGATTGACTAGACTATTTGATGTTGTTATACATCGCTGGTCACAATGCACTTTGCATCATTTTAGCCCTCAAATGATGCCACTTGGCTGGATAGGTGAGCAGGCCAGCATCCTTCATAGATTGAAAGAGGGGTTGGAACAATGTGAAATGAAGTGTTTTTGCTCAAGAACACAATGTGCTGCCCAGTCTGGGAATTGAACCCATGAGCTAGTGACTATGAGTGCAACAACCTAACCACTAGGCCACGCATCATCATACACCAGACACATATATGTATAATGTATATGTACCCTTCAGGAATTGATCTTAGGAAGAGTAGCAAAGCTGTTGTTCTAACAATTATGCCAAACCATTAGCAGTAACTTGCAACCTATGTTGAGATTTGTATTACTTTTATGGTTGTTCTGTAATTTGTCTTTTAACAATTTGACAGACGAATAGAGATGGAGAAATATGCACTTATTTGTTCTCTTTTGTGCCATGTAATGACGAGACAAAAGGGTTAATAAAACAGCCTATAAAAATTAAATATTTGTTCCATAAAGTTACATGAGGCCACTGACACAATGTTAACAAATTAAAACAAAAGAAATATTAAAAAAAAAGAAAGCAAACGAACAAAATGAATGGCTTTCTTTTATTAAAATGTGAAATTTATTTTAATGTCCTTCTACAAATGAAATGATTGTGAGAATCAAAATATCTAATGAAGTATGTAAAAGTAATTGAATAATTTGCTTCAAGTGTTAAACGGTTCTGTCATTAGCAAGAAGACAATGTAATCTCAAGCTAGAATAAGTCAAAATTGATCAACTATGTGAGCAGTTTCAACTATTATGCAGCTTGATTTAATGTTAACAGGAAATAAATATTTATCACATCCTATTCTGATGGGATTGTCTTCTGTAGCCATCAACAATGACCAGGAATATTACCAATACTTTCTCCATTGACACATTATAGACACAAATAGTAGCTATGAAGTAGAAGCAGAAATATTTTCTTTCAAAGAGTTTCAACAGAAATTAACATTGATGAAATTGATTGATAATATGGTAGAGAAGGGTGGCTGGGAGGGTGGGAGGGGCTGTAGTTGGCTTCAGCTTCAATTGACCAATACTAGAAATACAAACTGATCAATCAGTGGAGGTTATCTTGCATGTCTAGCACTACTCAACACATTTATTTCAAGTTAGACTTTTTACTGCTCCCTCTATTCTATTAAATGTCTTAACACAAACTTAACTACTGTTTTTCATGCAGATGGTGTCTCTCAGCCGAGGAGTCTCAAAAATTGCTTTGTTTGGTGAAAAAGGTAAAACTTGTGAAGTTCATGGAAGAGTTTCCCCTGCTTACCAAACTTGGATGAAGCTTGAGCTACAGTTCTCTAATAAAGGTGTGAACTGACCAAAACTTTGGCAGTGAAATTGGTCGATGGAATCTGAATTTGAAGAAGACGTTTTGTGTGTGTGTGTGTGTGTGAGAGAGAGAGATTGCATGGCTGTTGGAGTTAAGAAGTTTGCTTCCCTGCTACATGGTTTTCTGTGCAGTCCTACAGCATAGCATCAGGGGAGAAGTGTCTTTTACTGTAGCCCCAGGCTGACCAAAGCTTTATGAATGGTTTTGGCGGACAAAAACTAAAATAAGTCTGTTGTCCCCCAACACCACACACATATACATGCGCATGTGTGTGTGTCTGTATTGTGTACACTTGTTCGTTTGGTCATTGTAAACAAGAGACTTGTTCAGTATTGTTTGTTCCCAGTTCTCCACCTAAACATGTCCAAGTTATTTGTAATTCAATCACAAAAAAAAAAAAAAGAGAAGGGCAAATGGTTTTTCTTAAGCCGTAGACTCATAAGGCCAGTTTCCCCAGATTCTGTGATGCATATATTCTTCACTACCCAGGACAGGATGCCAGTCCATCACAGGATTTACTCATTTTCACCAACTGAGTGAGCTGGAGCAGCTAATATGAAATGAAGTGTTTTGCTTAAGAACACAATACCTCACTAAGTCCAGGAACTGAAATCCCAATCTTATGGTCACGAGTCCAACAGCCCCTGACCCTAGGTCAAGTACCTCTACTGTTGTTCAATAGATTATTGTTTTGGAAAGAAGAGATTTGTAAGAAGAAAAGCATCTAGCTCTGCCCTAACTTACAAGAATGGTAAAGTAGATGTTAATAGCACAATGACCATCATCATCACCATCATCATGTAAGCCATGAGGGAAGAAGTCAATGATGAAAGGCAATTCCAACATGACCATCCCAACTTTTTTATTAATATTTAAGACTACATGTACCCTCAATGTAGTCCTCAGGGAGATTCAGCATGACAGAGAATGTGGCAAGTCTGGCCCCTTTGTAATTACAGGTACAACTCCTTTTTGCCAGCTGAGTGGACTGGAGCAATGTGAAGTAATGTGTCTGGCTCAAGGACACAATACATCACTGGGAATCGAACTCATGACCTTATGATTGTGAGCTGAATCTCCTAACCACAAAGTCATGTGCCTTCACAGCCACTGAAGCAATCATGTTGAGTCACTTTCACTGAATCTTTATGAGTGGAGAGTGTAGAAGACTTGTGATGACACAGTACTTGAGATGTAAAATTTGTTGATATATTCCAAATTGAACCATATCCAAAATGCCTCGATACTTGCATTAAAATATGAAACCACCCAGACATCTGTGAACATTAACAATGAAATAACCTAAAGTAGTTCAGCCATCTAAGCTAAATATTGGGCGAAAAGTTCCAGAATGTTCCAACGATGTAATTTTAATAGCTTTTGTTAACTAACAATATCTATCTGTCTACCTTTCTCTTACTTTCTCTCTTTCTATTAGTGTACGCATGCGTGTGTGTGTGTATATTTGTGCATCTCTATCTCTCTCTCTCTCTCTCTCTCTCTCTCTCCATCTATCATTAAAAGGAAAGGATAACCTGAGGATAGGAAGGCAACAATAGAAGAGGAAAGAGAGGGAAAGAAAGTAAGGCTATCATAATGTAGAGAGAGAGAAAAAGAGAGAGAGAGAGAGAAAGAGGGAGAGAGAGAGAAAGAAAGAGAAAGAGAGAGAAAATAGAAAATGTATGAGAAATTAATGCAAGTGGAGAAAATGTGAGGAGATAGTCAAAAAGTGTACATATATATATATATATATATATATATATATATACATATATATGTATGTATGTATGTGCACACAATATAGTTGTATACACACACACACACACATGCATGCACATATATAATTGCTAAAGTTGACTATTTTTACAATCGTTCAAGTTTCTCAGCAAAGACTATTTCACCTGATAGCATATCAATGAAGTATTTTGTTAATGTTCCTTCTCCTCTGTCTGTCTGTCTCTCTTTATATATATATATATATATGTATGTACATATATATATATATATATATATATATATATATATATATATATATATATATATATATATATATATATATATATATATATCACATGATGGAGTTCTTTTTTTTGTTTTTTGTTGGTCTTACCTTTACAGAATAATAAACTCATATATATAATCTTTATGAACACAGTTAACCTATCTACACACAAGCACAGACATATATCCACCAGGAGACAGACAGACAGACAGGGAGGCAGGGAGGGAGGGAGGGAGAAAATAGATACAGAGCTGAAAATAAGCGTGTTGAGAGGAGAAAAAGAGGGTAAGACTGGTTTTATATTCTTTCCGTGTAACCCAGCCTCCAATGACATGATGATATAAAGGAAAGGATTGTTGTGTTGTCGGTTCATTGGGATATAATAAGGCTGTAATGTAAATAAATATTCTGCTCTATCTTGTGACAAGGTCCTTAATCAAGAGCAGCTTTGTTGAAAATGATACCTATAATCCTAGACAGATAATGGATAATTTGTTCTTCTGTCTCTTCTACATCTCACTCCCTCCCTCTCTCTCTCTCTTTACTGCTCTTGTATGTACACATTAATACATAATACATTATACATAAACACATTACGCTCTTGTTATTAATACACGAACGTACTAAATGAATCGACTGCTGTCAGTCCTAACAACAAGTATTCTTGTTGTTCAATCAGCCTCAACTACTTACTCATTGAATCATAATAGTTTATTCAATTGAGTACTGTAGCACATCCATCCTTGTACTCTTAATACCCAAGTACAGTCTGTCTGGCCGTCTTCCATACCACTTCCAGTCCTTAAGGATTCTTTGAATAATGTGGTCTTGGGTACACTGTGCCAACAGTACAGGTGAAATGGTCATGGATGGAAAATCTTTGACCATCGATTTGCTCTATTAAAACTGACCAAGGATGTGTCAATACGTATTTTAACAAACCAACAAACAGAACAATGGTGGAAACTTCTCCTCGATGCTTCTACCAAATGCAAACTTAACAGGTCTGAAATAATGGTTTGGGACAGGAAAAAAATATATCCACTTAACCCCACAATTGTGAACAATTTGTTGTCATCACCAACAGTTCAAGGCTGCTTTTCATGCTGGTATGTATTGACTGGGCAACTGCTAATCATATGTGTGGACTTATTGAACATTTTGGTTACATCTTAGGACTCCAAGAGCTTCATTGTCTCTTTGTTTATAAGGTATTTTATTGCAATCTCTTGCTCTCTGATTGCAAATGTATAGTCTTCAAAGTGTGATGCGATGTAGCAGTCACAAGTCCAAGAAAGGCTGCACTTCATGTCAATATTATTGTCAGCTTCAGGTCACCATGAAACTTAGCCATGTGTAGTCTTTTGGGTTTTTTTTTTCTTTTCCGGTGCACTGAGTGTTTCCCATCCATGTCTTTTTTTATGTATATCAGTCCAGCTGTTTTGGGGTTGCATGGGGAGGTCATGAGGAAGAGAGTGTTTCCTGAGGAGTTCATTGCTTACATGTAGGATCTTGTTCTCTGTGCTTTTCAGCAATAGGTTTCTATATCTATTTATACAACAGTTGTTTGATGAGTGCAGTTTGAGAGGTACTACACGACATTCGAAGGTCGCTTGCTCTGATCTTAACCCTTTGTCTCTTCATCTCTTCTTAGGCAGAACGCATCAATATTGCTATCTCTATGGAAGTTTCCAGTTGATGTCAGATGGGTTTTAACATTTATGAATAAAATTTCCTTTACAAACCAGTCAAACATTTCAAATGTTGGTATCAGCATTGGTGCTGCAAATGCATTATGGGATATTGTCTGGATGTAAGAAGAGAATTGCAGTTGCCATATTTTTCGAAGGATGGTGTAATTTTTTCTCGAGTCACTCTTTGTTCACTGTACTTTAATATTTACGTATGCATGTGTGCCTGTATGTATGACCCTGTGACTGGTGTTACCATGACGTTTCTTCATGGATTGAGACATAGTCGTCATGATCATGAATGAAATCAAGGAACTTCTGTTGGATGTTGTTGGTTTCATTGGTGACACAAATTTATGAATCTCCTCCAGAAATTCCACAAATGGTTAACAGTCCAAATAATTGTTCTGAACCCTTCAGTGTCGAAATGAGAATTAGATGCACAGACTTCTGTACAGTTTAATATCTTCCACATCAGCACCACCACATTGTTATGATGAAATGTGAAAAGGAAAGTAGAAGTCACCACTGGCTTTTGACTCAATGGAGACATTTTCAACATCAGAAGACTACAGGGCACCACCAAGGTCATATATGAACAGATTATTCAGCTACACCATCATCATCATCGTTTAATGTCCGCTTTCCATGTTAGCATGGGTTGGACGATTTGACTGAGGACTGGTGAAACCGGATGGCAACACCAGGCTCCAGTCTGATTTGGCAGAGTTTCTACAGCTGGATGCCCTTCCTAACGCCAACCACTCAGAGAGTGTAGTGGGTGCTTTTACGTGTCACCTGCACGAAAACGGCCACGCTCGAAATGGTGTCTTTTATGTGCCACCCGCACAAGCCAGTCCAGGGGCACTGGCAACGATCTCGCTCGAAAATCCTACAGGAGCCAGTCAGGCGGTACTGGCAACGGCCACGCTCAAAATGGTGCATCTCATGTGCCACCCGCACAAGAACCAGTCCAGGGGCACTGGCAACGATCTTACTTGGCTTGCCGGGTCTTCTCACGCACAGCACATTTCCAAAGGTCTCGGTCAGTAGTCATCGCCTCGGTGAGGCCCAATGTACGAAGGTCTTGCCTCACCACCTCAGCCCAGGTCTTCCTGGGCCTACCTCTTCCACGGGTTCCCTCAACTGTTAGGGTGTGGCACTTTTTCACGCAGCTATCCTCCTCCATTCTCACCACATGTCCATACCAGCGCAATCGTCTCTCTTGCATGCCACAACTGATGCTTCTAATGTTCAGCTTTTCTCTCAAGATACTTACACTCTGACGGGTATTCACATTGACATTACACATCCAACGGAGCATACTGGCTTCATTCCTTGCGAGCTTACGTATGTCCTCAGCAGTTACAGCCCATGTTTCACTGCCATGTAGCATGGTTGTTCGTACGCATGCGTCATACAGTCTGCCTTTTACTCTGAGTGAGAGTCCCTTTGTCGCCAGCAGGGGTAAGAGCTCTCTAAACTTTGCCCAGGCTATTCTTATTCTAGCAGCTACACTTTCAGCGCACCCACCCCCACTACTAACTTGGTCGCCCAGATAGCGAAAGCTATCGACTACCTCTAGTTTTTCACCCTGGAATGAGATAGAAGTTGTTTCCTGTTTGTTTACAGTCTTTATTGCACCTGAACATCTGCCACAAACAAAAACTAACTTGCTAGTTAACCTGCCTTTGATGTTGCTGCACTTCTTATGTGTCCATAGCTTGCACCGGGTACATCTTATAGAGTTACTACCTACTCCTTTTCTACATACTGAGCAGGGCCATCTACCTGAAGGGGTTTGTGTTTTATCTACCTTCCTACTTATTAGGATTTTGGTTTTAGCTAGGTTGACTCTAAGGCCCTTCAATTCTAGACCTTGCTTCCACACCTGAAACTTCTCCTCTAGTTCTGATAGTGACTCCGCAATTAGGGCAAGGTCATCAGCATAGAGGAGCTCCCAGGGGCAACCTGTCTTGAACTCCTCTGTGATTGCCTGGAGGACTATGATAAATAAGAGGGGGCTGAGGACGGAACCTTGGTGGACCCCTACCTCTACCCGGAATTCATTGCTGTACTCATTTCCAACCCTCACCTTACTGGCAGCATCTCTGTACATGGCTCGCACAGCTCTCACTAACCATTCTTCTATCCCAAGTTTCCTCATTGACCACCAGATAAGGGATTGGGGGACCCTGTCAAAGGCTTTCTCCATGTCAACGAAAGCCAGGTACAGAGGTTTATCCTTAGCTAGGTATTTCTCCTGCAACTGTCTCACTAGAAATAAGGCATCAGTAGTGCTTTTACCTGGCACGAACCCAAACTGCATCTCATCTAAATTGATTCGCTCCCTAATTAGTTGGGCTATGACCCTCTCTGTAACTTTCATAACCTGATCTAACAGCTTGATGCCTCTGTAATTATTTGTATCTAAAGCGTCACCTTTACCTTTGTAGCAGTTGACTATGATGCTGCTACACCAGTCATTGGGTATGACTCCTTCGTGTATCACCTGGTTCGTAATACGGGTGACTAGGCTATAGCCAACACTGCCAGATATTTTGAGCATCTCTGCAGTGATTCCTGATGGGCCGGGGCTTTCCCGGTCTTCATACTCTTAATTGCTTTATCTAACTGTGTTCTGATAGATTATGCTCTGGAAAATGTACTGGCCATTGTCTCAGCAGCAGTTGCAAATAATGAAAAAAACAGGGCTGACAATCAACATCCAGAAAACTGAGGTCATCTGATAATGGGACAAGACCTTCCTCCTCTCTAATTTCTCACTACAACAGAAAATGCTTGGAGATAATTCCACACATGTTGAATGGTGGTGCACCAGCATGACCACAGCTTTGAAGCTGAAACACTTTAAAGATTTATATGTGTGTGGTGATAAATAGATAGATAAACATAATTTTATTCTTTTACTATTTCAGTTATTGTCTGTGGCCCTTCTGGGGCACTGCCATCATGTATTTTGTTGATCATATCGATCTGAGCTATCTGTTTGTCAAACTGCAAAGTTAATTGAAAGGATGCAACATTAACACCACCAATTTTTCAGACTGGCATAAACTAAGCACACACGCGCGCGCGCGCGCACACACACACACACACACACACACACACATACACACACTCATACACACACGTGCCTGCACCAACTAGTAAATCTTAGACATAATTTATAGAAAAATACTTTGATGAAGATGTCAGACAGTGGTATTGAACCAGGAACCATGTGGCCATGAAGCAAAGTATTTCACTGCAGAACTATTCATTGCTATACAGACACCACACATGCATATTCCGTACATAGAATTCTACCTTGAGAAACACATTCACACATACATGTAGGTACATACATACATTTATATATATATATATATATATATATATATATATATCCTAGACAGATAAAGAGAAATATGCACAGAGACTAAATGTGTGTGTGTGTGTGTGTGTGTGTGTGTGTGTGTGTGTGTGTGTGTGTGTGTGTGTGTGTGTGAGGGAGTCTATTGATGTTAGTAAAAAGTACCTGCATTCAATCACTTCCAACTATTCTCCCTTTCTGCTTCCCTTTGTAGTTGAATACACTTCCTAATTTCTTTACAGAAGGGCTTATTGCTGTTGTTGTTGATGTTGTTGCTGTATTTCATTTCTCCCTTTGAACCCTCAAAAACGTTCCCCTTTCTTTCTGGTGGCTTTTGTTCTTTTTTGTTGTTATTGTTGAGGTTGTTCTTGCTTTCCGCTTATTTCTTTTGCAAGATTTTCT
>NC_142932.1:42116984-42186984 GCF_046866305.1 Octopus bimaculoides | reverse complement strand
ATTTTGCCATTTGTGATGTACTTGCATTAAGTTTGATACATGTCTTGATTTTGCAAATAGTGTTGTTCTCATTAACTGTAGATCTACCAGTGTTCAACAAGTCTGATTTGGTCACCAGTGATTTATGCAGCCTCTGTCACCATAGTTGAAAAGAAAATTCTTTTCTGGGATCAATACTGCAGCATCAGAATTCTTCCTTAATCATCTTTTGCCCTCAAAGATCCCTTCATGCATATTAGAATCTGGGGACAATTTTGTGAATGGTGTTTCCCCAGACCTAGTGACTGGAGGTTGTATTAGACCTCTGGTGACAATCAGTGTGACAAGTACCAAAGGATTTCTTCAGAGAGTTCTGGAACCTTTACCACCACTTTCTAGTGGTAATCACTGGAATGTTTTCCATAGAGTACATTTAATGGAAAAACCATTATTAATAAATATACATATTTGTAAATATATCATCAGATTTTTTAATGATATATTGACATAAATATATCTAATTATCTGCATGTCAATCTATCTATATATCAATATGTTATGGAGGTCTCCCTCTCTCTCTTTTCTTTCTTTCTCTTTCTCGCTCTCTCTCTCTCTCTCTCTCTCTCTCTCTCTCTCTCTCTCTCTCTCTCTCTCTCTCTCTCTCTCTCTCTTTCTCTCAGTATATATGCATGTGTATATGTATACATGAATACATAAATATATAGGAGACAGTCATTTACTGATGATGGTGATGAGACTCATACACACACACATACATGTGTGTGTCTATGTATGTGTGTGTGTGTATATACACATATGTATGCATATATACATATATATATGTATACATACATATGCATGTATGCATGCATATATATATATATATATATATATATATATATATATATATGTATGTATGTATGTGTGTGCGTATGTACATATATGTGTGTGTGTATATATGTGTGTATGTATGTATAAATGCATACACACATTTGTATATATGTAACCTAGGTATTATGCTATAACACACATAAAACATAATTTCAAATGGTTATTTTCTTATTTGTCATATTTTCCTATACTTAATATATTTTCACAAATCTAATTGAAATTAGCTTCAGGTTATAAAAGTGCTAATGACAAGTTGATTAACATTAATTAGTTTTTTTTTTTAAATGTTTCCACACATTTCATGTTTTCTTCCTGCTGACATTTTGATTGCAAAATCTTCTTAAATTTCATTTTCACATTTTCTGTCTCCATTCTTGCAAGGATTCGGCAGATATTTGGGGCGGGACTTATTCAATGTCAGACAGTAGCTTTGATCCTCCTTTTTAGGGTCTCTGAGATGGAGAGTCTGAAAGGGGACTGGATTCCATGACTCATGTTTCTATTGTTGAAAAGAGTTCATTAGACTTTCACGTTAACCTCACAGGTGAAACCCTCGTCCAGTTTAGACTCCTGTAAATTTATGCAACAATCCTTATAGCTGTGGTATTACAAAATGTGACAGATTACGTTTTCAGCCCCAAAATATTTAGGGTTTGACAGGCTTCACCACAGTTTCCATCAAACCAGGGTTTTAGCTGACTCAAGGCTGTGGTAGAAATCCAAATTAGTTAGATGGAAAGCTTTTGGAAGTATAACAGATAACTGTAATTTCAAGGCCCAACTTTGTGTCACTCTGATTTTTCTATATCAGAGAATTACATTTCGAGTACTTGTGTCTGTGGAACACTCAACCACTTCTGCATAAAATTTTGCTCAGTGGTATTGACCATAGAACCAAATGAATGCAAGGAAACTTGATGATCACATGTGCATATCTGCATCATACTACGGGAGAATATTGAATTAAAATTGGTTTTAAAATGTGGCACAATGCTAAGAATATGAGGTGAAGGGGTAGGTTGATTACCAGCTTGCTACCTTATGTTGAATTAATATTGATTTCTAAGGCACAAAGTCAAACTTTTGGAGTGGGGTGTGTTCTATTATATCGACCTTTATTGGTATTTTTTTTACATAGACTATCCGCAGCTGCTGGACTGTTTTAACAGCATGATAAATTCCCAAGCAAAGCATTTATATTTATATATTTACTAACAGCAAGCTACAGTATATGTAGATTAGCAATTGGTCCTTAAAGCCATGAAGCCTTTTGGGCAACAATACTGTGTACTGCCTTAAAGTGGTACTGCCAAGAGGACAGAGAGAAAAGTCTGCCCCAACAGGTTTTGAACACTTCAGAATATAACAGTGATACAACTAAATATGTAGCACAAGATACGTCCTCTGATGACCTACTAACGATTCTGCCAGTCCACTGATATTATTTAAATTAATTACTGACATGACTAAAGAACGGGCCTAGATTAATATGCATTGATGATTGTGTAAATTTGTTTTCGTGTGTAAGAAAAAAATGAAGAATTAAAAGTAAAAATAAATTAAAAAAACTTTGTACACAGATGAGCTGTGTTAAATGATAGTGCTTAGACATGATGGAGGTTTAATTGCTTCTCAGTAAAAATGACTGCATAAAAGACAGCATAGTAATAATAATAATAATAATAATAATAATAATAATAATAATAATGATGATGATAATGATGATGATGATGAATAAATAAATTATATAAGATGAATAAATAAACAAACACCAATTAGATTTTAAAAGAATGGTTATTAACATTGTATTAGGTAGGAATGGTATGTTTATAGCAGAAATAAAATAGAATAGTAACAATAATACACAAAGAAATAAACTGAAAAAAAAAGGATTTAAGTTAAAATATAAACTAAGTGATAAAAACTATTAAGTATATGTTTTTTTTTGTTTTGTTTTATTCTTATTTTTGGTTTATCTCAAGATTCTGAGACTAAAATAAGTAGATAAATAAATATATATAAATAATTCAAATTTTGTAATATTTTTTTAAAGTTACACAACTGTTTTGGTAAAAAGGGACAAAAAAGAATGACAGAAAATAAATTGCATATAAATATGGACTAAATGGACATATATGTGTGTTTCATTGCGTGTGTGTATCTATATGTGTACACAAATATATACATGTGTGTGTACGTATATATATATATATATGCAAACTCACTCTCTCATACACACACACACACAAAATTGTATGTATGTATATGCAAACAAAACATGCACAATTTCAGAATATTGCTGTGAGATTATTTAAATATTATATAAGATAATTTAAATGCCATAAGAAAACATGTGACATTAACTATGAAGAAAAATGAAAAATAAAAAAGAGTAAAATATATTTTTAAAACCTTACCTTGATTACTTAAGCATAACTGAAGAAGATTTGCTCATGATACTGAAATATAAAGAAAAGACACATAAATATGTGTATATGCACACATACAACCATTTATATATATATATACACTTATACAGATATATGGAAGCACTTACGTAAATATATATAGATATGTATACACAAACACATACAGTGTACTGAGCAAAGACAGGAGAAAGACAAAAGAAAAGGGACAAGTTTTAGTAGAAAAGTTATTAGTGTAATGTTTCAAAAGAAAGAAAAATGTCATTCAATGTTTTGGATGCTAATCCTTCATCAGAGAAAAGAATGAAGGGAAAACAGTGGTAGAAATTAAAAAAAAAAAGATTTAGGAACCAGGTGGAACACACACACACACACACACACACACACACACACACACACACACACACACACACACAAAGTATATCCTAGCTTTCAAAAATGAACATACTGGACATCAGCGTGTCATCAGGGATGATTAAAATGGTTGGCACTGGAATAGGCATCTGACTGTAAAAGACTACCACTTGAAAGAGTTGTTCAACCCAATCTTTCATGAAAAAGTAAATATTAACAAAATGATGATAGATGTATGCAAAATGGTGATATGTGTATGACCGTCTCTTGTACCTCCACTTTAGATCCATCATAGCATCTGATGTGGCTTCTTAAACCAGACAATGTATTGAAAAGACACCCACATAGATTGCATATCCGATTTGGACCACCAAGAGCTGCAGTTAAGTTCTAATTTTCATGGATCTTAAAATGTCTTTTGAGGCATTCTGTTAGATTTCCAGACCTTGTGGCATACACGACATTGAAACGTGTGCACAGACATAAAGGCAGAATAGTTGGTGGAGGTTCGTTTTTTTCATGGGTCCTCAAATGAGATTTGAGCCCAGCAAAAGAAAGGCATAGTCTGTCACAGACTGTGCTCACAAAAAGCTCACTGAGATTCACCATCTCGACTGCTGCATCCTTCTTTAAATCTTTCACGAGACTTGCACAAGATATCCTGGCCTCCTCAAATGCTTTCACTCCACTGCACACTCTGAAATGGATGTGCAATCTCTTGTATCTGCATTTGACACAGCTTGTAAGGATTTTGGCTCAACCATCAACTTGAAAAAAACAGTTGTAATGTTTTAACCTGCATGGGGTGCTGTTTGCAACTCCCCTAAAGTATATATATGCATATATATATATATGCAGGTGTGTGTGTGTGTATGTGTGTGTATATGTATGTATGTCTGTCTGTATGTATATGTATACATGTTTATATATATATATATATATATATATATATATATAGTTTTAGCATATTAACTATACTGCTTGTCCCTAATATTATTCTTATTATATATATATATATGTGTGTGTGAGGAGACCCCCTTCGGTCACGAATGACCATGGGATTGCACCTAGAAAGTTACCCTCCGAGGCACAAGTCCGGGCAAGGTTGTTTATGGAAGGCCAGCAGTCACCCATGAATACCAGCCTCCCCTCTCCACACCACTGATGTTATCCAAGGGAAAGGCAAAGGGGCTGATACAGCTTGGTGACAGTGATGTCACAACACATTTCTAAAGCTGAGTCTATCTTTTATTCTGAATGAGAGACCTTTTGTCACCAGTGGAAGTATGAGCTCTCTGAACTTTGCCCAGGCTATTCTTATTCTAGCAGCTACACACTCAGAGCAACCCCTCCCCGCCACTACAGATTTGGTCACCTAGGTAACAGAAGTCATCAACCACTTGTAGTTTTTTCCCCTGGAATGTGACGAAAGCTGTTTTCTGCATATTTCAGTTTTTATTGCCCCTGACCATTTGCCAACACACCCACATACATTTATATCCATGCATACATTACACACACATGCATGCACATCGCAATTGCATTGCAGGAGAGCCATTCCAGCCATTTAATGACACAAAGCTGCTAATTTTACTTTAAATTGAATGTGAAAGTGAATTTATCAGTTGTGTGTGTTAGGTAGTGGCTTTTCTACAAAGTCATGGTTTTAAATTGTACAGTCCCAGATCAAGTCACTTGCCTCTCAAGTAAAACCCTGGCATATACATACACACACACACACACACACATTTATACAGTTTATAATCTATTTTCATCATTATCTCTTAACTGATACATGTTTTCATTGAATAACTGACCACTGATAAATACTTTATTTCATAAACACCACATCTCAGCCATCTTAATCCAGCTATGGGATAAGGAAGATATGGAAACACCCTGAATGATAACAGCAATCACAGCACTACAAGAAATACATACATGTATGGAGAGAGAGAGAGAGAGAGAGAGAGAGAGAGAGAGAGAGAGAGAGAGAGAGAGAGAGAGAGAGCGAGAGAGAGAGAGAGCGAGAGAGAGAGAGAGAGAGAGAGAGAGAGAGAGAGAGAGAGAGTGATTTTATAGTTTGGAGAAGACAGAAAAACACACAACTTCAAGAAATTTTGATGTTTGAGAATTGCAGAATGAAAAATCAAATTCATGAACAACACTGATATTAAGATGGAATAACCTCTGACATTTAATATATTGCAAAAGAAAAAATAGAGAAAAAGTGTGAGAGAGAGAGAGTGGATGAAATTTGAAGTTATATTAAAAGCACATATATCAAACATCAGTCGCACTTTGAAATCTATATTTCAAGCTGTATAGTTAATATGCTGAATATATTTACTGAAACATCATGTGTTAATGGTGCTTTTCTTATTCAACTTGCTTCTGAAAATGCAAGCCGCTTTCATTTACTACATCTGTAGCAACCTTAACAACAGAATCTAATACTACATATACATACATACACAAATATGCACGTACACACACACACACACACACACAGATACCATCATTTATCATCATCATAATCATCATCATCTTGTGTCCACATTTCATGCTAACACGGATTAGACAGTTTGAAAGGATCCAACAGGTCAGAGCTGCAATATCTATTTTGGTCTGGTTTTGGTGGCTGGAAACCCTTCCGAGCATCACCCACCTTACACACTGGGTGTTTTTCTTTAGTGTCAGTGGCACTGTTGAGGGTACCAAGTACCTCGCAAGACATTTAATATGTTGCAAAAGGAAAATAAATAATTGAAGGGGGCTGTAGTGTTGAGGTGGGTGGCTTATACCAGCTGTTGAGAGGCAACAGCGAACCCCCAACTAGAAAAGGGAGAGAAGAAGATGGTTGTGATGGGGTGCCTGGTACAAGAGGAGGATAGGGACAGAGAAATGGGTGACGGGAAGAAGGAGGAAGGAGTAGATAAGTCCATGAGAATGTGAGGTGAGTGAGAGATTGTTCAAAGTAACGAATAGGGGTACAGGTAATACAGTGAATGGGAAACAAGTGAGAGAGAGCATAGCTAACGCTGAATATCAGTTTAGGGACAGGTGAAAGAAAAAGGAGTGGGTCAGGGAGAAAGGGGCTGGTAAGTGACAAGAGAAAAAGTGGGGGTTGCATTGTAATAAAACTCAGAAAAGCAGGCAATAAGGAGATGATGAAAAGTATGGGAAGGAGAGAATGAGGATTGCTCAGTGACAAGAGTGGAGATCAGGGGTTTATAGGAGTGGATGAAGTGGGGGGAAGGGATTCGTTAGCCAATATGAGATGGTGTTCACTAGTGGTATGGGATGATGTTGAGAATGCAAGGTGGGTGGCTCCAAAGAGAAGGCAAACTAGTGGCACAAAAGTGTGGTGGCTGTAATATGTGCCTCTCTGTTTTCATATAATTAGAGCAGCAGAGGAAGTGCCAGTGCCGTAGTTAGGAGAGTGATGAGGGAATGGGTTATGAGAAGATGAGTTGTAGGGAAGGCTTGAATGCAAGAGAATTGGTAAAAATAAGCTTTCAAGACATCATTTTCACCATGGTGTACACAAGGGAACAAGTCTTCTCAAGTACAGCAAATCACCAGTTGTCTCAGTCTTTTGTCATCTTTTCCATGAAGCTCAACATCTCTAGGTCAGTCTTCAGTACTTTGTCCCAGGTCTTATAAATGGCATATACCTATCTATCTATCTATCTATCTATCTATCTATCTATCTATCTATCTATCTATCTATATAAATATATATATATATATATATATATATATATATATATATATATATATATATATATATATGCTAATATCTATCTGTCTCTCTATCTACCCATCTATCTTTTTACATTCCATATCTATATCTATATATGCTATATACCATATACATATGCCACTGCTTGCCATACCAGTCATAACCTGTGCACACACTAGTCCAGTGATTAGTGCTGAGAAACAAAGAACAAGAACTGACTCAAAATTCCTCCTCCAATCAATTATCTTATGGTACTTTGACTATCAATTACATTTTGTTTTACAAGCACACATGCATATAGCTCAGGGAAAATACCATTTCTTCTAAATGTAGCAAGAAAGTCACAAAATATTCCACTCTCTGAAGAATTGCACGATGAAACTGACAGCCATTATGATATATCAATCTTTCCAATTTCCAAAACACACACACACACACACACACACACACACACACACACACACACACAGAAGCAGATATGGTGGAATCTGCTGTCGAGTATTCAGTTTTTGTTGAATGACCTGCACAAATAATTTGTTTATGGTGATCAAATGTTCATGCTGTACGTTAGCTCACCTGTCCCTCCATCAAATCAATGTTGCCTGAACAGGTGCACAATGTACCATATGTCAGGTGTTGAAGTGATTGCAGAATAATGTGAGATGAAGTGCTTTGCTCAAGAACACAATGTACCACCCATTTTAGGAATTGAAACCCTGATCTTATGGCTGTGAGTGCAACCCCCTAACCACTCAGCCATGCACCTCACACACACACAGATGCTCATGTTGTTCTTTCTGACTCATTTTGTTGCAAGCCAGAGGCTTTGGTGTGTGTGTGTGACCCTTCAGGCAATAATAATAACCTATTTTTTCCTTAAAAGACCATTTATAATAATTGTGCGATTTATCCTCAACAAATCAATAAACAAACTCATCTACATGCCCTGAGTAACTTTCCTTCCCACTGTCTAGCATCTTTGGCTAGTACCTTCTACAATAGCCATGGGTTGATATGAATAAGTAAAACCTTTTAAAGGTTTTGCTTTTACTTTCCATATTCATTTCCATCTTTCCTTTCACCCACTTATTTTAATTTTTCTTTAATCTTTCCTCAGAACTCATTACATGACTCAACCATGTCATCCCATTCCTCTTTGCAACATCCATCATTGATTTTACACCCATCGTTTCTTGTAATTTGTCATTGTCTTCCTCCTTCCTGCTAATAGTCTGCTCATCTATTCTACCATCCACATTTCCATCTTTTATGGACCTCTCACCTGTTCTGTATCTCTTACCATATTTCCTTCCCATAAATCATAGCACTTCCCATTCATGCAGCATAAACATTTCCCTTCAGTCACCAGGTTAGATTATTCTTTAAAAAGATACCAAAAAAGTTTGGATGGTCACAATCGGAATGCTTATGGTCATAGATCTGCTCGATCAGGTCTAGCCTTGGGCTAAACAACAACAGTTCAGTACTAAGATAACTCCAAGACAAGAATAAGTCTTTATTTGAGAAGATAAATACACCTGTTATAGGATAAAGGCAGTTCTAGAGTGAACCACTCTGAGGGAATGAGAAACCATTATTATACTTTAATTCTGACTAGAAGCTACTACAGAATCAATATTAACAAGCTGTGCCAAAAACACATCACTATTCTTAGGAGAGAAAAGACAAGCTATGGTAAAAGATTTTATTTTGGAAAACAATTCCAGTATCTTCCAACACACTGTCCATCCTAACACCTGGTTAAAATCAAAGCCTAAGAGAATTAAAATCAATAATACCAAAAAAACAACAACAACAAACAAACAAATAGATAAAATAAAACTAGTGAACACATTTGTTATTTAATATTGTCTAAATTAATTCCAAAAAATAACAATCTTTCTCATGATCAAACAGATATTTTTCAACATTGCTTTCGTAATTTTAGCGTCACAGTTAATTTTGGGTGAAAAGAATTTCCCGAAGAAAAACTTCAAATAAAACTAAAACAAACATACAAACAAAAAAGAATTAAATTCTGTTTTAGAATATTGATAAACCTATTAATCTGGGGCCTTGTGCAACAGATTTATTGGTTGAATCAAGGTGGGAAAATGGCTCAATGAAATTCTATTAGACTCATGCAATTCTCAAGAACAGTCATCATCTTTATTTATTCCTGTTTGAGCCCAAGAGAAGGAGAATGTATAAGAGTAAAAATTTCCCAAGCCATTCATTTTTTTTTTGTCATTCCATATTTTTAGACAGAAGTGTGTGACTAAAGAAAGATTAGGCTGTTATTTCTAGGAAGCTTCAGGACTACTCAGAACTTCTATAGCAAATTTTAATAAAATAAAAGTGTAATATCTAAGAATCAGCAGCGTGTGATGACCTTAGTAACATTAGAAAATTAACCTTAGGCAAAGGATTACTCGGTTATATTAAATAAAGTTTGTACAAAAATCTTGGAGAAAGAAAGAAAACAACTTCAGTTGATGCTGAATCAGTCATTGTTTAGCCCTGAGCAAAACTTCATTCAGCAGACATTAGATCAATGAGATTCCAGCCATGACCATTGCATCTATTTTGACTTTTTAGAAAGGATGTGTAAAGCCATGTGGCTTAGTAGTTGTGGTCTTACACTCACAATTGCTGCTATATCGTGGGTTTGATTCCCAGGCTGGGTGGTATGTGGTGTTCCAGTGCAAAACACTTCATTTTATAACCATGTGAGCATAAATGTAAACAGGCAACTGTTTTGTCTTGTTTTGTTTTTCTTTTCTTTTATTAGAAATGTGTATTGTATGATACAAATAAAGAGATGATATTATTTCGAATGCAAAGTTGCCATTAAAACAGCAGAAATACTGGATAAATTAACCTTACAAGGCAGAAAAATTTGCCAATGTTCCATTCTACTCAACTGTAAATGGGTAACCATGTGATGGAATAGTTTTCAGATCGGGGGTGGGGGGGAATGTTGACCTGCTCACCAAGCTAGTGGGGTGGCATCATTGACAAGCTAAAAACAATGTGAAGTGCATTGTGACCAGTGGTGTACAGCAACATCCGACAGTCTGGTCAATACTGTGATACTGTGGAAAATGATGTAAGCCAGAAAATGAATGGAGATGTATAGGTGTATGCAAAGTGGTGTGGTTTATGGGAGTGAGTTATAAAAGTGAGAGGTAGGTGATGGGAATGTAACAGCTGGGATGGTCGGATAGAAGAGATATGAGATGGGGTTTAATGGTTTAGGGAGGAATCACCGAGAGAAATAAAACCACTGATGAATGTTGTAAAAGGAAATGGGATGAAATAGATAAGTCATGTGCTGAGAAAGGAGGAAAGTGATTGGATGTGAGGAGTTATGGGAGGAAATAGAGGAAGAGGAACAGTGAGGGTGTAAAACCAGTGGAGGATTTGTTGATGGAGGGGGGGGGGGGAATGACAAGAATGTCATCATCCATAACTGATTGATTTTCAGAGAAGCACAAAAGTAAACAAACACACGGAAAAACACACATATATATGAAAGGCTTCTTTCAGTTTCCATCTTTTAAATCTACTGGTGTTATAATGGAAAGCAATTGTCCAAGCTACTTTGTACTGAGATTGAACCTGACCAGCACAGTCAGACATTATAGGTGTAAGTATGAATGTGCAATTGAGAAGTTTGCTTCTCAAACCACAGATTTGTCTGCACCAATAAAATGTAAAACAAAAAAAAAACTTTTTGGATTATGTAATCTGAGGCAGACAATTTCTGAATCATAAAGAGATTATGGGATGATCACGAGTTGAATGCTTTTCATTTCATGTTGACTAGATCTGGCTTAACCTCGGGTTAAACACCTCAAACATCATAGATAACGAACTAATGAAGGAGCTTCTATGCTATCACTGAATCTACTAGAAATAGATGCCAAATCCTCAAGTGTTAAAGGAGGACAATAGATTGAATAAGTTAATCCTAACTACACTTCCAAGAAAAAAAAAAGATCAGATTGGTCATGGGTGGATTGCCTTTGATATGCTTAATTAAGGATGTGCTTGTACAATTACAAAAGAACAAAGAAAGAAGATTGTTCTAAAAAAAACTACATTGTATTGTTGGAGATACGTCAAGTGATAGAGGTAAACGAGAGAAGTAAATGTGCTTAATGACACTTTAATTCTAAAAGTACAAATAATAAGACATTTGATAATGGAAGAATAAAGATTAATTACGATTCTAATCCTCTCTTTCAGTTTGATGTTTAGTTTTCAGGTAATTTATTTTAGCATCATGTGTAAATCAGAGGATGATGCACTTTTGTATTGAGACTCACTAAATTCTTCACTCATTTGTCACATTTTTTATTCTTTAATCTGACAAAGAGAAGAGTTATTACGGTTGGTATTTTATGGTGAACAGCAGTTATTGGTGTTGCTTTTAGACAGTCTGTGAGTGAATCTGCTAGAAGGAAAATGAAAGAAGCCTGTTGTACATATACCATCATCATCATCATAGTGTCCACTTTTTAATACTCATGTGGCTGGGATGGAACCCATTGAGGCTGATTTTCTAAGACTGCCTTTCCTATCACTAACCCTCAAGAAAGGGAGAGAGAGAGAGAGAGAGAGAGAGAGAGAGAGAGAGAGAGAGAGAGAAAGGGAGAGAGGGAGAGAGAGAGAGAGAGAGAGAGAGAGAGAGAGAGAGAGAGATGAAATTCAGCTCAATGTACAGATTATGTTGCAAAATTGTAATATAAAGTTATTGCCATAAAAACATGAGATCAGATGCCCCATGGACAAAATTCTTCTATGACTGAAAGCTGTTCTTGTTTGCTGATATAATAAGAATTACTTTATTGCCTCTGAAGTTTCCTCCTACTTTGGATATCTGAATGACTGAATAATTGGATAATTAGAGTTTAATTTGAATTCTTGCTAGTAAGCAAGCTGCCTAATTACCTACCTGGACAGACAGACAGGTGAAGGTAGGAGGGAAAGAGAGGAAGAAAAAGTGAGAAACAAATAAATGTTATGTAGACATATTAATAACTAAAAAAAAAACATATACAATGACTGTATGCAAGTATAACTTGGTGCCATGTGGCATCCCTTTGCTAAGATTTTGGTGCCTATTTCATCACAAGCAAACATACAGTCTCTTTCAGTCTTTCCATCCATGACACAGTAGAAGATCAAGTATGAGATGATGTGAGGGCAGCACTGGCATTCGTTGTCACTTGAATAGAATGCAGTAATGTGTAAGAAAGTGCCTTGTACAATTATACAACACATTGTCTAGTGCAGGAATTGAACTCATGGCTTTATGATCCTGAAAACAACACCCTAATCACTGGGTCACGCAGGCAGTCAAGGAAAATAAGTTTCATGGAAGGAGGTTTGAGTAAAGTATGAAATGCAGATAATTTTGAAATTCTTAGATTTTAATTTGCCAACATATGTCTGAACGAATGGCATTTAAGCAGAAGCACAGTTTGCAGTTTTGATTGTAATATGACAAGGCACAATTACATGTAACTTGTTTATGTGCGTTCAAGCATGAAAGGAGCTTTGTGGGAGGAATTGTCTTGGGTGAAAAAGTCTTCCAATATCCAATGTTTGTGAAAAACACACCAATGGGCTATGAATGATGTCATTGAGCCATAGGACATGTGTTTCTGTGTTGCTAATGTTTCATCAGAGATGGACACTGAATCTGCTATTCACAGCCCATTAAGAACTGCTGCTCCTAGAGCTAAACAGTAAATAGTAAAATTGATGAAGTGTGCAAAGCTTTGTCAAGCTGGAATTAATTAAATGGAGGAATACTAAGTGTTGATTAAAATAAAGGTGTGTACAAGTATATTTAACAGGTTGGCATATGCTGAAATGTGGAAAGATTTTGCTGCAGAAATTGTTTTAGGAGAGAAGTATGAAAATTCATAGAAGTTCCAATGATATTTACCAATAAATGCAGAAGAGTGACAAAAATGTTAGAGCCTTGCACAATTGCCCTACACTATTTACTTTTCACGATCAAATCCCAAAGAGATCGACTTCATACCATATATATTTTTATCTCCCAGGAGTTATTGATAAAATATATACACAAGCTATATACTGAGGCCTACAATTTGTAGCCTTGCACCTTGAGAGAAATCAATATTGTATATTATAGAGATTATAGCATTTTTTTTTAATGTATTTTGGGGTTTTCTCTGTTGTTTTTGAAATGGAGAACAGTTTTTGTTGATGCCATATAAAATGGTATCTTACACAAACATGATGTTGCAAATTTTTAAAGAATCGACCATGATAAATAGTGACTTTATTTTCTTTCTTAAGGCCATAAACAAGGCAATTAAAACTCATATAAAATATAAAAATAAATTAAATAAAATTATTAAAATAATAAAAACACAATAAAACGGATGGTTTCCTTAATCATACATCTCTATCTACCTTTAAGGCTGAAAAATAATGCTTTAGGGATGGGAATTTGGGGGAAGAAGTTTTTTTTGTTCTACATCCTCTTCCTGTAATGTTCAATATCTAATAGCGATAGGACCAATTTTTTTCAATATAGTTACTTGCTTTCAAAGGATAGAAAGATTTCAAATATTTCCTTGTCATATACTGTCATTTTTCTTCCTTTTTTTTTATAGCAGAAATGTTTATTTTTAATCAACAAAAGCTAATATATTATCTATCGATATAAGAGATTGCTTTCATTTCACTCACTTTATATCTCATCAATTAAATAAACTTGCCAAATAGGAAAGCTAAAATATCAAGCAACAGCAAAAAATGTAGATGTGTGTTTTCAGCCTCTATTTTTAATCCAGGAATCCCTAAAGGATATCTAGTTTGTCATTGAATATAGATGTCGTTTCATAGCATGGTCCCCTACAATAATAATTCAGGAGAATCGAATGTATTCAAAGACAAAATTTGGTTACACCTCTAACTCCATCACAAACTACCAAACTAAGTGGGGATGCTGGAACTTCGTCTAGTTCACCTCCCCGCCACCAGTTTTTGTTAAATGTTAAGTCCAATACTATCAAGAACATTTTATTCTAAATTAATAAGCATTCCTTCATTAATCAAATGCACAAAAAATTATTTAATAGAACTAATCTTATAAGTTACGTTTGTACAACTAATACAACAAATTTAATTCCTCATAAGCCTTCTAAATTAATGTAACTGTACTTGCAGAGATATTAAAACATGTAATGCTGAAGCAATGATATGTGAAGCAGCAGTTACCTCCACCAAACTAAATCTTGTAGTGTTAAACACTATAATGAATACAAATGTGTGTAATTCACCAAGTAAAAGTTGAGAAAAAAAAATGAAGATATGCAGATACACCTACACAAAACCACATATGCACACACAAACATACAATGTAGAAATCTTCACATAAATGTTATTTAAGTTTAAAGATAAGTGAATTACTTTTGAAACAGAAAATAATTTTTTTGTTTGTATAATTACTATATGCACTTCTAAGAAGGAAAACAGATAAAGAGTGAACGTGTACAATATAAATAAGTGCATGTATACACGCACACATAGATATGCACAGAAACACTAATATAAATACATACACACATATAAATACGTATGGGCATGCATAAACTAGATAGACATAAGGAACACAAAGTATGTGTGTGCATATATATGCATACACATATTAATACACAAATACACACACACACACACACACACACACACACACATATATATATATATATATATATATATACTATACACATACATTCACTCCTCATCTGTTTTCACTCTTAGAAGTATTTTATATTAATTTGAAAAAAGAAAATAAAGCGTGATTTCTTTGTTATTTCCAAACTCATTGACTTGTTCTTTAAATTTAAATAACATTTCCATGAAACTGGTTTTCCATTTTATCACACTACTTTAACTGCAAACAGACAGTCCAAAAGGAGATTTTAATGGTCTTTTAGTTCAATATAAATTAAGAAATTTATTTTGTCTGGTTAACAATTTAGTCAGACTCTATTTCAAATTCACTTATGTCATATCATCATAGACTTGATATGGCTGTGCGATTAAGAAGTTTGCTCGACAATCATATGGCTATGGGTTCAGTCCCAATGCACAGCAGCTTAAAGTGTTTTTTATTTAAACTCAAGTCCAACGAATGCTTTGTAAGTGAATCTTGGTAAATGGAGATGCCTGTATATATATATATATATATATATATATATATATATATATATATATATATGTATGTGTGTGTATGTGTGTGTGTGTGTGCGTGCGCGCGTGCGCGTATTGTGAAGGTACATGACTTTGTGGTTAATGTGTAGCACTCATAATCTCCAGACTGAGGGTTCAATTCTTGGACTGGGCGGTATACTGTGTTCTTGAGCAAAGCACATTTCATTTCCTGTTGCTCTAGTGCTATGCGGGGACTAGTATGTCAAAGAATGGACCCATCATTTCTTCTGTGTGTTGTAAAAAGGTGACTAAAAGGGGTTGAAGTAGAATTTTCACTCTGACCTCATAAAATCCTCACCAGCAGCAACTAGCCGAACTGACATAAGGGTGAGGGTTGTCACCCACATGGTAAAAATGCATCATCTGCCAGCAGTAGCTGGTAATCACCAGCAACTGGTGGATACAGTGATGTGTTGTTACAGGGTATGTGGCCCCCATATTGCTACTACATTTATATGTGTGTATATATATTATCTCCACACTGTTTGACAACAGTTGTTGGGTTCTTTTGGTTCATTTATGTCCCTGTAACACAGTGGTCTGGCAAAAGACAGATAGAATACCAGACTTAAATAAGTACCGAATTCAAGAAATTTGTTTAAAGCCTTTCAAAGTGGTGCCCCAACATGTTAGCACCCTAATGACTGAATAGTGTAAAAGAATAAAGAAAATACAAAAATAAGATAATGAAATTTTCAGAAAAAAGAGTAACTTCTCCAAAAATAGAAGTGGACCCCATCACCCTATGTTAATGGAGTTTGTGATCCAGTTCTTGTTGTTTAGCCATAGGTTAGTCTTGATCAGTCAGAACATTCCATCATTGATTAAAATATAACATATCCAAGACCACATTGACCTGGATACACATCTATATCTCTTTTTAAAGCAAGAAGAGCCACTGATTGGCATACAATCACTAAAAGAGACACTCCAGTCTCTGGCCCACAGGTGGGCCAGAGACTGGAGTGGGTAAAAGGGTTAGTGATGGCCTCTGTGTCCATCACTACTGTTATGACTTTATAGCCTTTGTTACTCAAAACTCACTGGTCTTGCACCTTCACCACGTAAGCAGTCCTAATCTACTTATCTTTTCATTTCTAGTCACCCAAGCTGCATTCAACCTCCCCACTCCCACACTAACCCTTTTACCCACTCCTTTCTCCCTCTGGAATCTTCCTTTTGCTCATGTCTTCCCTTCAAGGTATCCACCAGCAACACTTTAAACAGAACATTTATGGTATCAAGTTCACCAGTTTTGGAGAACAAACAAGAGTCTTGAAAATTGCTCCTTCCTCCAGAACTAACAGTTAAAAAAACAAGCATGATTTGAGGGATATTTTGGTTGCTATTTCTCGCATGTTGAACAATTGTGCTAAACCCCCAACCCTACTGTCCTCCACTTGTATATACAGGATGTCCCAAAAGTCACTGACAGGTTTCAATTTTTAATAACTTCTTTAACTTTACAAATATATGCATGAAATTTTGATACAATATAAAGGACAAATTAATATGCACCAGTCAAATTTTGCAACACCACTACATCACATATGAAAAATGTGATTCCCCCAAGTCTCAGGAATGTGAAAGCCATTCAAACACGGTTCCAACAAGATGGGGCAACTGCTCAATCCACAAGAGAAACAATGCAGTTGTTACAGCAGTGCTTTGGAGAGAGAATAATCTCCCGCTACGGCAATGTCAACTGGCCTTCATGTTCCCCTGACTTGATTAGCCCAGATTTTTTCTTGTGGAGATACCTGAAAGAGAGGTTTTATGTCAACAGACCAGAGACCCAGGTGCAACTGAAGGAGAACATCAATAGAGAAATCAGAGAAGTGGAGTCTGAAACTCCTGAGGGTGTTATGGTGCAAGTTTTGGAAAGAGCAAGGGCATGCGGAGCTGAAAATGACTGCCATTTAAGTGATATCATTTTTCATATGTGATGTAGTGGTGTTGCAAAATTTGACTCATGCATATTAATTTCCATTATGTCCTTTATATTGTATCAAAATTCCATGCATATATTTGTAAAGTTAAAGAAGTTATTAAAAATTGAAACTTGTCAGTGACTTTTGGGACACCCCGTATATTATGAGACTTAATAGATCTAATGAGGGAAGCCACTGATTACAACTGACTTATTCTATGTGGTTGCTCAACCTGCTGGAAATAGCAGCAAACTTTCTTACAAATTGCACCTTACTGTTTTAAAAAATATAAAATGCTTTTCAGATAAAGAGATTGGCACTATATTAATTTTAGAATTTTATTTTTTGCAAGAAAAAGTAGAAAAAAGATAAATAACAAAGCATAAAAGCCAGGAAGAGTTTTAAGTTTACTTGAGGTTATTGACTTCTTGTGTGTCATGAACCAATTTGTTTTAACTTTTTTATTTCTTTTTCATTTATCACAGATATTTATAGTTTACACCAACATAGCATTAAAAATAAATAGTTTTAGTTTAAAAAAATTTACAGTAATTGTAGATATTACTTCTAATTTAATGTTTCAGGGGAATATGTAAACAGTACAAAATAACACACACACACACACACACACACACACACACACACACACACACACATATATATATATATATATATATATATATATATAACGATATATATTGTATATAAAGGGTGCAGAGTCACACCAATAACCAGCTGGTGGAGAATCTGCCAGGGGTTAAACTAGCAGTAACATGGAACAGTCACTTTGATGTGGTGACTGACTTTACTTTACTGGTATATATATATATATATATATATATATATATATATATATATATATATATATATATATATTCGAAATGCCAGTGTTAAAACGGGGGTAGCTGATGAAGGAAAATGTTCTCTATGTGGCTTGTGTGTTTTCTGTACTCTGGTTATTATTATTTTCTTGCCTACGTTTTGTTTGCAATGTCCTGTACCCAGATATGCACCTATATATACAGGTAGACGTAGGTATGCACGAAGACAGGGAAAGCCCCTGGCCCATCAGGAATCACTGCACAGATGCTCAAAATATCTGGCAGTGTTGGCTACAGCCTAGTCACCCGTATTACGAACCAGGTGATACACGAAAGAGTCATACCTAATGACTGGTGTAGCAGCACCATAGTCAACTGCTACAAAGGTAAAGGTGACGCTTTAGATACAAATAATTACAGAGGCATCAAGCTGTTAGATCAGGTTATGAAAGTTACGGAGAGGGTCATAGCCCAACTAATTAGGGAGCAAATCAATTTAGATGAGATGCAGTTTGCGTTCGTGCCAGGTAAAAGCACCACTGATGCCATATTTCTAGTGAGACAGCTGCAGGAGAAATACCTAGCCAAAGATAAACCTCTGTACCTAGCCTTCGTTGACATGGAGAAAGCCTTTGACAGGGTCCCCCGATCCCTTATCTGGTGGTCAATGAGGAAACTTGGGATAGAAGAATGGTTAGTGAGAGCTGTGCGAGCCATGTACAGAGATGCTGCCAGTAAGGTGAGGGTTGGAAATGAGTACAGTAATGAATTCCGGGTAGAGGTAGGGGTCCACCAAGGTTCCGTCCTCAGCCCCCTCCTATTTACCATAGTCCTCCAGGCGATCACAGAGGAATTCAAGACAGGTTGCCCCTGGGAGCTCCTCTATGCTGATGACCTTGCACTAATTGCGGAGTTACTATCAGAACTAGAGGAGAAGTTTCAGGTGTGGAAGCAAGGACTAGAATCGAAGGGCCTTAGAGTCAACCTAGTAAAAACCAAAATCCTAATAAGTAGGAAGGTAGATAAAACACAAACCCCTTCAGGTAGATGGCCCTGCTCAGTATGCAGAAAAAGAGTAGGTAGTAACTCTATAAGATGTACCCAATGCAAGCTATGGACACATAAGAGGTGCAGCAATATCAAAGGCAGATTAACTACGAAGTTAGTTTTTGTATGTGGCAGATGTTCAGGTGCAATAAAGACTGTAAACAAACAGGAAACAACTTCTATCTCATTCCAGGGAGTAAAACTAGAGGTAGTCGATAGCTTCCGCTATCTGGATGACCAAGTTAGTAGTGGGGGTGGGTGCGCTGAAAGTGTAGCTGCTAGAATAAGAATAGCCTGGGCAAAGTTTAGAGAGCTCTTACCTCTGCTGGCGACAAAGGGACTCTCACTCAGAGTAAAAGGCAGACTGTATGACGCATGTGTACAAAAAGCCATGCTACATGGCAGTGAAACATGGGCTGTGACTGCTGAGGACATGCGTAAGCTCGCAAGAAATGAAGCCAGTATGCTCCGCTGGATGTGTAACGTCAATGTGCATACCCGTCAGAGTGTAAGTATCTTGAGAGAAAAGCTGAACATAAGAAGCATCAGTTGTGGTGTGCAAGAGAGACGATTGCGCTGGTTTGGACATGTGGTGAGAATGAATGAGGATAGCTGCGTGAAAAAGTGCCACACCCTAACAGTTGAGGGAACCCGTGGAAGAGGTAGGCCCAGAAAGACCTGGGCTGAGGTGGTGAGGCAAGACCTTCGAACATTGGGCCTCACCGAGGCGATGACTACTGACCGAGACCTTTGGAAATGTGCTGTGCGTGAGAAGACCCGGCAAGCCAAGTGAGATCGTTGCCAGTGCCCCTGGACTGGCTCTTGTGCGGGTGGCACATAAAAGACACCATTTCGAGCGTGGCCGTTTTCGTGTGGGTGACACGTAAAAGCACCCACTACACTCTCTGAGTGGTTGGCATTAGGAAGGGCATCCAGCTGTAGAAACTCTGCCAAATTAGATTGGAGCCTGGTGTTGCCATCCGGTTTCACCAGTCCTCAGTCAAATCGTCCAACCCATGCTAGCATGGAAAGCGGACGTTAAACGATGATGATGATGATGATGATGGCAGTGAAACATGGGCTGTGACTGCTGAGGACATGCGTAAGCTCGCAAGAAATGAAGCCAGTATGCTCCGCTGGATGTGTAATGTATATTCCATATAAAAAGAGATACTAGATAAAACATCAGATATTTATTTTTTATACACACACATATGCTTACACTCACTATGGAATGTGCTACATAGAAAAATAATAGTCAAAAGGATTTGGTTTCCACAAAATTTAAAAAAATATATTTTTTTAGAAATCAGCTATAAAAATATCTATAAAGGGTTTCAGCAATTAAATAGCTTAAGTGAAATCTATACATATTACTCTAAAATATTAAGATTATGAAAGGGTCTCAGAAAATGACTATGAAATTGAAATTTAAGAGTAGTTATGCATAAAGTATGATACAAAAATGTGTCGTTAAATCAAGACAAAAAGTTTTTCAACTAAAAATAAATTGATAAAAATTAATGTCCCTTAACAGACAAATTAATCTATTTGATTGATTAGTGAATACATCCTGCCCTTCTGAGGTTTTTAACTAAATCATTTGGAGAAGTTTCGTTTTAGGATCCAGAAAATGAAACTACACTAGTCCGTAGAGATTGGCATAATAAAATGAAAGTAAAATAATGTTTCTCGTACTCAGTTAAATTTGGCAATGAAATGAAAGTGGATGAATGCTTTTGTTTTGAAACTAAGAGCTCATTTTGAAAACATTTATGGCTGACCATATTACACAACAAATACCTGTGAGAATTGTGGATGACACCATTAGCATTGCTAAGCCAATTGAAAGGAATTATGTTATTATGAGATATTTGTATTCATACAATAAACATTGAAAGTAACTTTCTTTCATTGTTGAGATTAATTAGCAGCAAAAGGTTGTAAAGAATGTGTTTCGTGAATTGTTTTGTAGAGCTTATGTTTTGGAGGGCAGCCCTTAAACATTTTCACCAGCATTATCCTGTCTAATTTTTATGATTAAAAAGATCAAATAAAGTGAATTGAAAGCATTTGAAAAACAATTGGATTTTACAATTACCATTTTGTTACATCAGGTTTGTATTACTTTCATTTGATTTCAAAGAAAATTCTTTCACTTTTGTTTCACTGTTGAGTTTCCAGCAAATAATGATTGCTGCCAACTTCAGTTGTTTCACTTTCTGAATCATAAGACGAAACATTGCCAATCAGTTTGCTCAATACAATTTTTGAAAAGGGAAAATGGAAGCTGTGAAATTTAGTTGTTGATTACTAAGTTTAATAAGTCAGGTGGAAAAAGGCAAATATTTACAAGTATCAAGGCTAGTCTGGAGGATATGTAGTTAAAAACAACCTCCAGTACATAGAAATGGTGATGCATTTATCAAAATGAATGTCAACTAGGTTATTAAATATTCTTCTTTGCAACAGGGTTAAATCTGAAATAATCCTACATCCTTTTCAGCGTTTCTAATGTCATAAATTTAATTAAATGGGAATAGATAGCCAATGTTCCTTAATCCAACAAAACACCTATCTCTGATCTCTGTTAATTAGATGTCTTAAGTGGGAGAGAAGCCAAGTTTCAGTAGCATATTCAAGTTTTGGGAAAATTAATATTTTCAATATGTTAAACTCTAAAAATTATTGCTGGAAGCCATTTCTTTGCAACTTTAAGACAATATACTGACAGTTTAATTTATTTGAGAAATGTATTTTAAAAATTTCAGCAATTTTGCCTGACAAGTAGAATATAAATAACATTTAAATAATATTTTGTAGAAAATATTTATCATGACCTACATACATTAAAGAAAATATTTTTCAATTGCTACAATGAGCTTCATCTGCCTGAATCATCCATAAACCAAATTTTAAAGCTAAATTTTTGACATTTTTCCCTTTGGAAAAAACAATTTAATATCATCAGCATATGACATTATTTTTGAATTTGAAATATATATAATCTGTAGGCTATTTCTATAAAGTAGGTCTGAGTAAACTACTTTGTGGCACTCTGCAAGTAATTTACACAAACAAATTGATGTCTATTATTTTAATAAGTTTGCAACCAATTCAGTAATTTAGTTCCTCCACTTAAACTAATGTTTTTAATTAATTTTACATATTAAACACTATCAAAGGCTTTAGAAAGATCCAGGTAACTAATGTTAGTTTATTATATAACACTTTCATCCATTCATTTAAGCATTTTAATTGTTGACGAGCTGTTCATTTATTTAGAGAAGAATCTAAATAGTAAATAAGATATAAAATGTACCAACTCCTCTTCAGTTATTGATTCTACAACTTTACTAGCAAAACACACTAAATCTAATAAGATCATAATTTTCAATTTCTTTTAGAGATGCCTTTTTAGTGTAAAATACAGATTTTTAGATTTTCCACTGACTGGGAATTGTTGCTGGTTGAAGAAAATAGTTAAATATTTTAAGTTGTGTTTCTGAAATAATTTTACCAAATTTTTGTTTTCAACTCAGTGAGATACAATCTGGAGCAGACATTATTTGATTCAATTTTAAAAAACATTGTTGCTGGTTTAAAAACTTGTTTTTCCTGCAGTGTCCTAAATTCATTAATGGATGTCTCCCTTAAATCTTTAGTCAGCCATTTTGTACAAAAATCTAATGTTACGTATTGCTTTTTCCCTGAGACAAAAGTATTTACACATTTAGTAACTAACCTTTTGTATTCTCACCAATTTTTTTTGTAAGACTGTTTTCACACAGCCTAGACATAACAACATAGATATATGGTAGTTTGTATATAAAACATATGGTTTAGTGTGTGCGTATTTTATTCACCAATGTGGTGTTAATCACTCATTCTCATCGTTTGCAATTTATATATCAGTGCTTCAACATCCCCAAACACTGGTTTAAAGCAGACAAAACAAAAAAAATATTTATGAAGTAAACAATCACACACATGACAAATTACCAACCGACAGCATAACTAAAACATACAAAAAAACAAACCACCACCACTCATAATTCAATTAACATAGAATCAGAAACTTTAGTCACAAAGTTTAAAGTAGAAAAGTTTACCTCATCAAACCCTTTTATAACCCTGAACGATCATAAAGATAATTTCACGCAAATCCCTAGCGGTAGATTAATAAATCCCACAAAAAGTGAAATAGGAATTATTAGTAAATCCATATTAGATAATATTATACGACATATCTGGTAAACCCAAATGCAAATTTATCCAGTTTGATATGAAGTTTTACCCTTCACTCTCCAAAAGCTTGCTCTAAAAGTTACTTGAATTTGGAAAGGCATATCATTATCATAACAAACACTGATATAAACATAATTATAAATGCAACAAAGTTATTACTTTTCCATAATAATTCCTATTGGATAAAAAGGAATGGGGACGAGCTATTTGAAGTGGCAATGGGGAGCTATGACAGAGCAGAGGTATCTGACCTTGTAGGCTCCTATATCCTTGACAGTCTTAGGAAAAAAAAAAAAAAAGAAGCTAATATGGGTTTATATAGGGACAATGGTCTAGGAATGGTACACAATAAAAGCAGACATGGTATGGATAGGATAAGGAAAAAGCTATGCAAAATATTTAGCCAATTAGGTCTAAGAACCACAATTAGCACCAACCTTAAAGAAGTAAACTTCCTAGATATTGACATGAATATTAGCGCAGGCAAATTTAAACCCTACCACAAACCAAATGAGGAAGCCTTGGAAAATTGTTAAGATATTAAAATAATTTACTGAAGATAAAACCAATGGTAGTCTTAATACACAAATGAAGAAATTTTATCCACCAATGCAGTGTTGATCACTCATTCTCATCATTTGAAATTTACATTATATATATATATATATATATATATATATATATATATATATAATTACACACACACACACACACACACATGCATGCACTCACACTCACATACATACATACATGGTTTATTGACTGTGTGCATGGTAGTTTATAAAAAGAAAAGTGGTTTAGTGTATATATGTATATATACAGTAGTTTATATACGATATATATGTGGTCAGCTGGAGCCAGTGGGTCTTGACTGAAGGGGCGGTAAAAAGCCAAACGGCATTTCAGTGTTCCCATTCAGCTGGGATTCCACATGCTGTGCCTCTCACTCCAGCAGCAACCTGATGTATTCAGCTGCTGTCAAAGTACTGGACACTCTGACAGATTTGTGATTGGGGTAGTGGTGACCTCTGACTTTCTAGACCCTGTGAACCATATCTCTGCTCACCACTATTGAGTTGGAGATAGCCATCTGCAAGTGTGAGTCCCATGAGGCTGTGTGGCTGTCCCAGTGCATCTCCCTCACCACCCTCTGGGGCAATGCCTTTTCCATTTTGTCTGCTGGGACCATGAGGCAGATTGAAAAACCTTTTTAGATATTACTTGTTACCTACCAACCAATCATAATTTAATAGAACAATCCTTATTGAACTATTTTGAAGGTAGTAAGGTGATTCAGTACAGTGGCCTAAAAATGGAATTGTGATAGAAGCCTGAAGTGATGATAATGAAATCCCATATATAACATGAAACCAATGTGTAAAACACATACTTATGACTTTTTCATGGTCTCTGAACCTATTCTGCCAAATCCATTCACACAGGATGTTAATAAAGCACCACTTGTTCCACATTATTTTTTGAGTAACTTCTTGGCAAGCATCCATCATCCTTTGATAGTCTATGTATGGATGTTCTCATAATTGGTAAACAAAATTTTAAGTATGATTCACAACATTGCAACTAATATAAGTGGAATAACATAGGAAACTTGTTCATCGATATCAAACATGTCCCTGACTATATCCATTGCAATCTAATGAGCTAAAGTATTACACATACATGAATGGGTGTCTCAGTCAGGCAGTGTTCCCATTTGTACTGCATCAAACACCCAATTCCCCTTATGTCGTTTACCTGGTGATAGTTCTTCTGAATATATGTGATTTCACTATCGTCACTTTCAGAGCAAATTACTTTCACTTTTTTACAGTGCTAAACTACATGCTAATCAATTATATGAACATAATAATAATGGTAATATTAATAACAATGATAAGTGTTGATTTCTCAGCCCAAGAATTACAGCGTGATGTGCTGCTTGACTGGTCCCCCCTCTCTCTCTCTCTTTATATATATATATATATATATATATATATATATATATATATATATATATATATATATATATATATATATATATATATATATATATATATTTATTTATGTGTTTCAGCCAATGATGATCTTTTCTCCCGCCATGCCTCTGTCTACTCCTCCATCCTCTCTCTTTCTCTCTCTCTCTCTCTCTCTCTCTCTCTCTCGTAGTTTTTCCTTAAGGTCTTCAGGTTCTGGCTATATATAAATGAGAAATCCATTCTAAATTATCTCAATCTCTTCTCCGCTGACATACTACGACGAAGTCTCCAAGATGCAGATAAGATAGAGATTTTTATTTATTTACGGCCTCAAACATCTCATACCTTCGCGCTTTAGTCTGCCCTCTATTATTTATCTTGTTTCTCTCCATGAAATTCAATTGAATTCAGTTTTTGTCTTAAATTCATACTTATTCATTTTCTAAGCTTCCTAAATTCATGCCACGTATATATTCTATTCACCTAGAATTCATTGCTCTTTTAAAAATTACGATTTATGCATTGTTGTCTCTCAAATATTTAAAATCTACAATTAAGAGCCCTATCTACTCGCTGACGGTAACCCGCCCTCCCACCCCCTCCACCGGAAGTGCATTCCTCTGTCATCCTGTCATCCTCGGCTGTCTCCCGGAACCCATCTAGTGGCCTTGGCCATCCTCTCCCCTACCTTTGGGTAGCGCATTAAGTTTGAGTAATGTTTGCAGGTTGTAGGTACTGTTTAGCTTATGAATTCTTCCAATTGCAAGTTTTCTTTTCAGGTACACGACACTGCTTTTCCCCTTCCCAGGCTACAGGCCCACACCCCCAACACCCATACTGTTAGGATTGGCACTCTCAACGTCGGCACGCTGAAAGGTAGATCTGGTGAAATTGTTGAGATGCTTGAACGGAGACGCGTAGATATGTGCTGCATCCAGGAAGTAAGATGGAGAGGAGGTTCTGCGAGGTTCCTCACAGGCAAAGAACACAGGTACAAGATTTTCTGGGCAGGGAACACTGACGGGGTCGGGGGCGTAGGAATACTTCTAGCGGAGAAATGGGTGGATAAGGTAATCGAGGTCGTTAGAGTAAGTGACAGAGTACTTAAGATCAGACTAGTGCTTCATCATAGTTTAGCTACTGTCATCTCAGCCTATGCACCTCAACCGGGGCTACCAGATGGTCTGAAAGACCAATTCTATGACACCCTCTTGCAAACTACCTCGTCGACGAGTGACAGGGACCTTCTCTTTGTGGCTGGAGACTTCAACGGTCATGTCGGACGTCGTGCTGGAGGCTTCCATGGCATACATGGAGGCTATGGCTTCGGTTCCCGCAACGAGGAGGGAACCAGACTGCTGGAGTTCTGTGATGCAACCGATCTTATGGTCTGCAATACCAACTTCAGGAAACCTGCCAGTCACCTAGTCACCTACCGCTCCGGCAGACACTCTAGCCAAATCGACTACATCCTCGCCAGAAATAGGGAAAGAGGGCGGCTTATAAATGCCAAAACCTACCCTGGCGAAGAATGTACCCCACAACATAGATTAGTAGTTAGCGACTTTGGGATCAAGGCAAAATGGGTGCCCAGAATTAGACAGGCTTGGAGGAGAAGGGTGTGGAAGCTTAAAGACCCTGCAAACGGACAGAGACTTAGAGACAAGTTACTTGAAGCATTTAACGAAATAGAAGGGGATATAGCATCATACAACGTGGAAGACAATTGGAGATTTCTGCGGGACAACCTGTTGAAAGCCACCGACCAGATTTGTAGGTGGTGTAAGGTCCCCTCCCGACCCAGAGTAACGTGGTGGTGGAACAAGGAGGTAGACAGGGCTATTAGACAAAAGAAACAGGCTTGGAAGGACTGGAAGAACGGTGGTAGCAGGGAATTGTACCAATGTGCCAGAAGGGAGGCTAGGCGACAGGTTTATTTAGCCAGAGGGGAAGCAGATAAGGAAAGATTTGCCAATGTTCTGCGCCGTGAGGAGCAAAGACTCGAGGTATTTCGTGTTGCAAGACAGTGTAGGAGAGAGAATAGTGATGTTGTAGGAGAGAAATGTGTTCGCATGGATGATGGTACGCTTGCATTAAATGAGGATGCAAAGAAAGAGGTCTGGAGATGCCACTACGATAGATTGCTTAATAAAGAGAATGAATGGGAGAAAGAGAGCCTGCCGTATGTCGACCCAATAGAGGGACCAGCTATCCGAGTTGATAGTACCAGGGTAGATAAAGCAATTAAGAGTATGAAGACCGGGAAAGCCCCCGGCCCATCAGGAATCACTGCAGAGATGCTCAAAATATCTGGCAGTGTTGGCTATAACCTAGTCACCCGTATTACGAACCAGGTGATACACGAAGGAGTCATACCCAATGACTGGTGTAGCAGCATCATAGTCAACTGCTACAAAGGTAAAGGTGACGCTTTAGATACAAATAATTACAGAGGCATCAAGCTGTTAGATCAGGTTATGAAAGTTACAGAGAGGGTCATAGCCCAACTAATTAGGGAGCGAATCAATTTAGATGAGATGCAGTTTGGGTTCGTGCCAGGTAAAAGCACTACTGATGCCTTATTTCTAGTGAGACAGTTGCAGGAGAAATACCTAGCTAAGGATAAACCTCTGTACCTGGCTTTCGTTGACATGGAGAAAGCCTTTGACAGGGTCCCCCAATCCCTTATCTGGTGGTCAATGAGGAAACTTGGGATAGAAGAATGGTTAGTGAGAGCTGTGCGAGCCATGTACAGAGATGCTGCCAGTAAGGTGAGGGTTGGAAATGAGTACAGCAATGAATTCCGGGTAGAGGTAGGGGTCCACCAAGGTTCCGTCCTCAGCCCCCTCTTATTTATCATAGTCCTCCAGGCAATCACAGAGGAGTTCAAGACAGGTTGCCCTTGGGAGCTCCTCTATGCTGATGACCTTGCACTAATTGCGGAGTCACTATCAGAACTAGAGGAGAAGTTTCAGGTGTGGAAGCAAGGTCTAGAACTGAAGGGCCTTAGAGTCAACCTAGCTAAAACCAAAATCCTAATAAGTAGGAAGGTAGATAAAACACAAACCCCTTCAGGTAGATGGCCCTGCTCAGTATGTAGAAAAGGAGTAGGTAGTAACTCTATAAGATGTACCCAATGCAAGCTATGGACACATAAGAGGTGCAGCAACATCAAAGGCAGGTTAACTAGGAAGTTAGTTTTTGTTTGTGGCAAGTTAGTTTTTGTTTGTGGCAGATGTTCAGGTGCAGATGTTCAGGAATGAAGCCAGTATGCTCCGTTGGATGTGTAATGTCAATGTGAATACCCGTCAGAGTGTAAGTATCTTGAGAGAAAAGCTGAACATTAGAAGCATCAGTTGTGGCGTGCAAGAGAGACGATTGCGCTGGTATGGACATGTGGTGAGAATGGATGAGGATAGCTGCGTGAAAAAGTGCCACACCCTAACAGTTGAGGGAACCCGTGGAAGAGGTAGGCCCAGGAAGACCTGGGCTGAGGTGGTGAGGCAAGACCTTCGTACATTGGGCCTCACCGAGGCGATGACTACTGACCGAGACCTTTGGAAATGTGCTGTGCGTGAGAAGACCCGGCAAGCCAAGTAAGATCGTTGCCAGTGCCCCTGGACTGGTTCTTGTGCGGGTGGCACATGAGATGCACCATTTTGAGCGTGGCCGTTGCCAGTACCGCCTGACTGGCTCCCGTAGGATTTTCGAGCGAGATCGTTGCCAGTGCCCCTGGACTGGCTTGTGCGGGTGGCACATAAAAGACACCATTTCGAGCGTGGCCGTTTTCGTGCGGGTGACACGTAAAAGCACCCACTACACTCTCTGAGTGGTTGGCGTTAGGAAGGGCATCCAGCTGTAGAAACTCTGCCAAATTAGACTGGAGCCTGGTGTTGCCATCCGGTTTCACCAGTCCTCAGTCAAATCGTCCAACCCATGCTAGCATGGAAAGCGGACGTTAAACGATGATGATGATGATGATGATAAGCACCTTAAAATAGATTAGAGGAGATGAGAAGACTCTGGCTGTATTATTTTATATGATAGTTAATGAGGGTATTTCCCAAAGCCATAAGCCTTCTCACTGTTTTCCCATTATCTTTACAATTTTATTAAAGAGCCCCAAATAATAACAATTTGAACAATAATTGGTTGAAAGAATTTAGCTGGTAGAAAATATTGAATATTTAGAAACTTTTACTTGTTCTACCACTTTAATGGCAAATCCTACAAGAACTGTAATTTTGGTCAGGGCTGGTACAAAAAGATCCCATTACAGTGGTATATCAGAATAGATCAGTGTCTCCTACTCCATTGACACAAAACCATGCCATTCTATTTTGTTATCTCATTAGTCCAAGACAAACTGACTGGTTTCATAATGAACAAAATATTGATTGAGACAAATACCAGTTTCATTATCCAGTTGATCTCCAAATGTCTTGGAAACTTACTGGCAGTTGAAGCAGCAGCAAAGTATTTTTAATCCCACCAAACTAATATTAGCTGTAAAGTTTATATCAAAAATTTTAATCAATAAAATGATTGTTAGCAAAATTAATATTAATGTCTTTCCTGTCATCTAAAATAAAAACAAATAAACAGAACCTATTAAAAACCATAGCTTTATCAAAATCATCAAGAATCAATTGATTAACCATTAGAAACTAGTAGAAGTACCTTTACTTTTGCTACAAAAAACCCCAGATTTAATATATTTCACGAGCTTTTTTATCTGATTTAGAATTTTAAATATATGTCATTTTTTAAAATATCTTAATTTTTTTGTTACACAAAATTATTTCTGAGCTAACAAACATGAGGAATTTTCTTCCATTGTTAGTGAAAAACCTTTTGTTTCCTATGTCAGTGAGGTCCCCCAAGAAATATTTCTGAAATATTTTACTTCCTTCTTCTTTAAAGAGTCGAGTTTATTATTCTTTCCTCATAATGGTTTTGGGAAAGTCTAAAAGATTGAAAATCATCTTCATTTGATTAAACACAACCATTTCTCAGCAACCTTTCCAATCCTAATAGTCTAGACTCGTATAAAAAATGTTTCTTTGTGAACTTTGTATAGTGAAGGACCAGTTTTCATGTTATAGAAAATATTAAATTTAAATGATTTGTGTTGTAGTATCAATCCAAACTAGTTGAATGACGATAAATAAATTGTTATGAAAGTAAATTTTTGTCAATCTTCATTCATCAGGATTTACTTTTTGTTATAATGCGTGATCCTCATCCACTCGGATGTTATTGTCAATACCATGATATTCTTGTTGAGGTGGTATTCTGTGTCTTATTGTCTTTGACTCATCTATCGTGCTATCACTGACAGCTCCACAAGACAATGACTTTGAAATGTCTATCTTGAAGGTAACTCATATATATCATGTAACTGACACTGACTCCAACTGGGAACTCATACAACGATTCTACTACTACTGTCTCTCCACAATGACTGACTGTCTGTCTTTATAATGACTCAGTCATATCACCTTGTCATTTGGGAAGGGGAATGCCATTTTCACTACGTCTCCCCATTTTAGTTTTTTTCTCTGGGAAGTGAGTAATTTTATTTTACTTTATTTGCTCCTCCTCCCTTTTTAATGTATTTTTTTCCAACATATTTTTTTCTTTTTGGCATCTATTCGTAGGAACTCTGTGTTCTTCCTTTTCTTTCTGCTTGTACACGTGGGTTCAACCACCTGTAACAGTGCTGGTGCCTGGAATGTGTCATACAGTCATTCTATAGGTTCTTCCAATCTATCAGGTTCATCTTTTGTGAATCTCTTCTTTAATTGGTTTCTGTGTTTTTTTTTTCAATACCATTTCTGCTTTTAATTCTATGCATCATTTTTCCTATGTACTTTGTGATTCTACCTTCTTCCCAGTATTATTTTCCATTTTTATACGTCCTCATGTACATCTTATCACCAATTTTGAAAAATTTTGGATTGTCTTTCCTGGTGCTTTTTCTTTCTTTGCCAGGTAACGGTTTATCAAAAACTGGTTTCACCTTCCTCGTGAACATCAGTTCTACTGGTGTCACCCTGTATATGCTTAGGAATTGCTGCAGAACGACTTCGTCTGTGACTTCCTTGTTTGCTTTTCTCAAAGCTCTTTTAAAAATGTCCACAAAACGCTCTGCCTGTCTAATTGATCTGGGATGGTAAAGTGCTATCGTTTTATGTTCTACTGCAAATATTTTGCAGAATCTTCTAAATTCCCTGGACACAAATTGTGTTCCATTATCAGATACAATCACATCTGGGATTCCAAATTTTGTGAATAATTCATGCAAAATATTTATTGCAGTTGAGGCAGTTGGTCTTCTGCACTTAAACATTTCCGGCCATTTAATAAAACTGTCAACTACTACTAAGTAATAATAACCATTTAATGGACCCGCAAAATCAATGTGTAGTCTTGTCTATGGACCTTTTACTTCTGCTCAGGGCTCCCATTTCTGAGTAGGCAATTTCGCTGCCAGGACACATCCTCTTCAGCCTTTTACTATGTTTACAACTTCCTTGTCCACCTTCGGCCAATACATATAACTGTTCATAAGCGCTTTCATCCTTGCGGTCCCCAGTCTTTGCGATGTCCAATATGGAATTCTGTTAAAATTCTTTTTTGTAGAATCTCAGGCATCACTACCATTTGGCCATACATTAGTATGGCATCGCATGTTGAATATATGTTTACTTGTAGCTGTTTTTTCTTCCGAACCTATTTTTGTTTTCTGTGGCTGACCACTGACTTTTTTGTTTCATTAATGAACTTAACTTTTGATGAATCTCACTTTATCTCTTCTAGATTTATTGGTAACTCTCGTACAATGTTTCACATTGTTTAATTTCTCCTTCGGGTCTTAGGGCTGCTATTATTGTATCCTCAAATGGTTCACCATTTCTGGGTATTAACATGGATAGGTTGTCAGCATGTCCCAGCTTTTTCCAAGGTAAATATTCCATTGCGTAGTTGTAGTTTAGTAGTATGGTGCCCCATCGCTGCAACCTCATCTATCGTGCTATTGCTGATAAACATCAAGACAATGACTTTGAAACGTCTACCTTGACGGTAACCCAAACTTGTATATATCACGTAACTGACACTGACTCCAACTGAGAACTCATACAATGACTCTACTACCACTGACTTTCTACAATGACTGACTGTCTGACTTTATAGTTACTCAGTCATACCACTTTGTCACGTGGGAAGGAGAGTACCACTTCTACTACAACAGTTTTTTAAATGTGGAATCATTGAATAAATTAAGGGTTTCTACATAAATCTATTGATTCATGGTTAAATAGTTTATGCAGAACTCTCTACGAAGGGTATGCCCAAAGTAATGCTAACATGGGTATCACTGTATTATCAATTGACATAAGTTATTGATAACAGAACTGTTGGTAGAGAAACTTCTCCTCTGTAGTAACTTTTCTTCTTCTTTTCCTTCAATACAAGCAAATAATGGGTTCCAAGAAGTAAGATGGTAACTTCCAGTTCTTGACGAAGTAGGAGGCTGGGATGTCCATCATCCACAGAAACTTACATGTAGTTTACATCGATGATATTACTAACAAGATGATTCAGAAGTTTAACGAAGGAGAAACCAGCAATGAAAACAAACCATGAGATGGAAAACCTCAACTGAGACCTTTCATACAAATAACCAAAGAATGGATCAAATGATTCCTGCAGACACTCAAGTCTTAATCTGTGAATTTGTTGCACAACTGGACAGTGGTCAGAATATATTCCAGAAGGTAGTGGAAGACTTTGGGTATTAAAAAGTCTTGGAGATTGACACCAGATTTGAATGAGAGAACGATGGATGCTTGTTCTCATCTGCTTGAAACATTAGATAAGAATCTAAATAGTAAATAAGATATAAAATGTACCAACTCCTCTTCAGTTATTGATTCTACAACTTTACTAGCAAAACACACTAAATCTAATAAGATGATAATTTTCAATTTCTTTTAGAGATGTCTTTTTAGTGTAAAATACAGATTTTTAGATTTTCCACTGACTGGGAATTGTTGCTGGTTGAAGAAAATAGTTAAATATTTTAAGTTGTGTCTCTGAAATAATTTTACCAAATTTTTGTTTTCAACTCAGTGAGATACAATCTGGAGCAGACAACATTATTTGATTCAATTTTAAAAAAACATTGTTGTTCTTTTGCTGGTTTAAAAACTTGTTTTTCCTGCAGTGTCCTAAATTCATTAATGGATGTCTCCCTTAAATCTTTAGTCAGCCATTTTGTACAAAAATCTAATGTTATGTATTGCTTTTTCCCTGAGACAAAAGTATTTTACACATGATGTTTAGCTGAAAGTCAAGCAAGGAGAGGGAACCATTGCTGTTACAGTGAGCAATAATAGTGAAGCTAATATGCTGGCCCAGCTTATTGAAATTCTCTAATATTCAAGAGGTGTCTCCAAAGGATGGGGTCAGCAGTAGGATGTCGTCCACATTCCTGGTGAAGAAGGCACATGAATGGCTGGTACTGAGTGCCTTACACTCCAGCCACAACTAAGTAAATAATAGGGAACAGGTTTGCAGGGCTGACATTGTGTGTGTATTTTTATGTAACGTAACAGACTACTTTCAGTTTCTGATTAACCAGACTCATTCAGTTTCAATTCTAGTTAACACTTTATGGCTAACAGCTTGAGTTAACTGAAAGCATACCTGTATTATACAAATGTTACCTGTCTTATGGAGGGTAACTTTGAAAGTATGCTTTTGCAGCCATTGGTAATATCAGCAATATGGTAGACATACAATAATTATTATTTAAATGTTATCAAATCTCTTGATGCTTATGCAAAATAATGCAAATTTTCAAAAGAGAATATATTCATTAACTTTGAATAAAATAAAGTAAAACAAATTTCTCATTGGTATAACTCCTCCTATAACTACTGTGTATCTCTTTTTAACTCCCTCATCCCTACAATTCTTCCTCTCTCACTCTGTGTATGTGACATTCCTTTACTCATTACCTACCACCAAGCCTAGTATGTGCTCTCTTCCTGCTCCTCTTTTACTCTCTCTCTCCCTTTGTATATGAAGTAAAGTATAATAGGAAAAATCGACCAACCAACATTATATTGGCTACTATTATTTAGAAAAAATATAGATATGTATAAAAAAAAGACAGGATGGTCAAAATGAGAACGTCTTTGATCACATGTCTGTCTTGTCAATGAAGGCCAACATATGCTTAAACATCAAAGGCAAGAACAAGTTATGAGATGTTTTGCAATATATTTCACAGTATAATTGATATTTTCCTTATTAATGATTTCTTTGTTAATTTAATTCTTTCTTTACTAAATCCTGCGCTGAAAATTCCTTTGTATTTAACTCTTTGATTATTAAGTGATTCTTTGCAGATTTTCTACAGAATTTAGAGCTAGCACTGAAAGTTACAATGCTTTGCATATGAATATGTCTTTGTAAACAATGCAATCAAAGATAGAAAAATTGCATTGCTTCCATTGATGTATTCATCTACAAAATGCTGTAACTTTTAGTGCTGGCTCTAAATTTCATAGAAAATATGTAGAGATATACTTAAAAGTAATTAAATCCCTCTGCTAACACAAAAAAGTAGGACACAGTATTCACTAATAAACCTTGAATGTACTTAACAGTATATCATAGTTGCAAGACAAAATACGGTATCCCTACCAGCAATTAATTAATTCATTGACTCCTGAGAGAGGTAAAGCAATGCAGATGTTTTCCAGTAATTTAATAAATATCAACGTATCATATTTATATTCTTCAGCACCTTCCACTACTTCACTGAATGCAATACTATCAAATGGAATTCGCATAAGAATTCCCATAAAAATCTTCAAGCTTTTAAAATATAAATCAGTAAGAAAGCCTTGACCTTCTTAGAATTTTGTAAACTCTTTTATGAAGCTGAAATTGCTTGGAAAGAAATGAAGATTTATGCTGCTTTGAATAATCGATACATAGAACAAAATTTCAGCTTGTAACAAGAAATAAAAGACAGAAAAGAGTAAAAAAAAAAAATAAGTTCTGTGAACGTTTTTCTCAACGTGAAATTACTTGTTCAATGATTTTTGATGATGAAGCTTCAGTTTTATTGTGGAATCAGGAAATAACAGCCTAAGAAATTCTGTTAAATCAAGAAATTTCATGGTTTTAAATAAACATAAACATCATCGTTTCCATGTGAGAAATTTGTCCATCCAGTATTATGGAACACAACATATCTTTTACTTAATAATGAGCCAACCTGCTAGGAATAGCAGCTAAATCTCCCCTAATGGAAGGACATATCAATAATATAATCCCAGGTAGATTATGTCCGAAAGAAAAAAACATGGGATTATCACAGCTGGAGCGTCTTTGATCACAGGTTTGACCTTTTAGGGCTAAGCTGGAGCAAAGCCATTTTTTCTTAATAAGGATTCTGCTTGATGTGGTAGAAATGGTAGACATATTTAGTTTGTCTCAGGTTAACCCTGAACAAGTTTAAATCTAATATGGGATTATCCTAATCATACCCATTCAATTTCCTTTTTCAGGCATAGTGTACTTATGAGAGATTTAGCTGTTAATTTCAGCCAGCCCAACAATTGTATAGAGAGGAAACTCAGTGACTTATGTGTTTACATTTATGTGGAGAAGGAAGGAAGAGCTACTGTGAGGTTCATGCCTCTCTCACTGTGTATGAAAAAGAATAAATCAGTAAAGGGAAAGAGGAAATGGATTTAATAGAGTCTTCATTCGAGAATTATGTTATTCGAGCTTTCTATTCGAACTTTACCCAAGAGTGATCTTAAAAGAACCAGTCCGTTTGCTTTGAGGAGATGCAAATTGAACAATTTTTTAACAAAAAAAAAAAAAAAACTTCATAAAACGGTTGTAAAGAGCAAAGAGCTTACTATTCAATTTTATCCAACTCAAGTTTGTTGTCCCAAGCTCGGGGTTAGATTGAAGTTCGAGTAACAGTGGGCTCTACTGGACGAGTTAGATAAGATAGAGAGAAGACTGCTTGATACCAACCGTTACTTGATAATTAGTAAGATCCTTTACTCTCCTGATTTTCACATACACAAGGAGACAAAAACACACACACCTAAAGACACACAGGTTTATGTTAGTATACTGAATGTATGCATAAATGTATATAAGTCTATGCATGTATAACTGTAAAATAATATTGGCTTCAAATTTTGCCACAATGCCAGCAATTTCAGTGATGGTGGGGTTAGTCAATTACATCAACTCCAGTATTTAACTGGTAGTACTTATTTTCATCAATCCCGAAAGGGAGGAAAGGGAAAATCTACCTTGATGGAATTTGAACTCAAATCGTAAAGACTGAGAAAATGTTGTTAAGCATTTTTATTGGTTAACAATTCTGCCAGCTCGTCACTTTACTACCACCACTACTACAACAAACAACTACTACTACTACTACTAATAATTATAATGATGATGATGATAATAATAATAATCCTTTCTACTAAAGGCACAAGGCCTGAAAATCGTGGGAGGGGATTAGTTGATTACATAGACCCCATTGTTTCACTGGTACTTAATTTATTGACCCTGAAAGGACGAAAGCTAAAGCTGAATTTGAACTCAGAATGTAAGGACGGATGAAATATTGCTAAGCATTTTGCCTGATGTGCTAACAATTCTGCCAGTTCCACCTTACTTCTACTACGACACACACACACACACACACACATACACACACCCATTCTGCTCTGACTTTAAATTCCATTAAATGAACGTATTTCAACTTACATAATTTATGTCTTTGGAAATGGCAGGAACCTCACAAATTCCTTTTTCCCCATTATTCTAGATCTAGGTGGCTTCATACCCAAGAAAGAAATACTTGTCATTATGGTTGATATAATTATTGCTGTTATTCCTATTTTTATTAAGTTTGATAGCAACATGGGAAACATTTCGCTTCCTGCTCATATGGAATCTGCTGTTATGAATCACAATTTCAACAAAGTTGGCTGAAATGCATTAGAATATCTTGAAATGGTAGGAACCATGCAGCAAATTCTTATCAATTTTCCAATTGGCAGTTTATATTCCTCAAGTTCGAAAATCTAGTGTTGTGTCATGCTGTGTTTTCATACGCCTTGATATAAATAAGTTAGTCCAGCAATTCTATTAATCATATTTATAAAGAAACGGTCAATAGTTTCTATGTAAATAAGACAAAATGTAGTTATTATGTCTACAATGTCGCAACCACTTCCAAAATTCAGTTCTTTCTCGCCTCTGTAGGATTCAAGAAAATATAATATACTAAGAATTTAGTTTTCCATTTAGAAATCATCCAATTCCTCAAGCACCAGTAGTCTGGTTTGTCTTTAACTATTAAACCATTTGCTTTATATTTAGTTTTAGACTCAAAACTTGAGAATTACACCCAGAAACATATTTTGGAAGAATTTATTTGCAAGAGATTACATATTAATGTTTGTTTTGGGGTTTTATTGTTTTTTTTTTCTCCAACTCATTTGCAATGAGCTCATGTGATATCTAAGAAATGAATAATAATAATAATAATAATAATAATAATAACAATAATTTCTAATAAAGGCACAAGGCCTGAAGTTTGGGTGGGAGGGGACTAGTCGATTACATCAACCCCAGTGTTTCACTGGTACTTAATTTATCAACACCAAAAGGATGAAAGACAAAGTTGACCCCAGCAGAATTTGAATAACCGATAATATTAATAAGCCAACTTGTTGTTTTTGTATGTACATACCTGTGGTGTGTGTCACACTTACCTCAAAGAAGAAGTGAGTGACAAAGCGGGAGAGAGGAGGACAGAGAGGAAGTGAGAGAGAAAGAAAGAGTGAGAGAGACAGTGAGTGGTGATGGCGTTTGTTTTGTGTTTTTAAATGTTTATCATATCACAAGAAAAGTTGTTACATAGATACACACACACACATTGTTAAATTAAAAGTGGGAGATAGGAGGGACACAGAGGAAGTGAGAGAGACAGTAGATACAGAGATTGAAAGAAAGTTGATACATAGATTCATAGGCGCATTGTTAAATCAAAAACAATTACAGCAAATATTGGATATCACTTTCACTTTTCACTATCACACAAGGATAAAATTAACTCGCAAGTGGATGAGTACTCCACAGACATGCATGCCATTAACGTAGTTCTCAGAGAGATTCAGCCTCACACAGAATATGACAAGGCTGGCAGGAAAACCTTTTTAGTCATTAGAGTCACTATGTATGTTAATCTGGTCCCAACAACAGCATTTGTGGGTCTCACAGATCTAGAGGCCAAGCCCCCAGATAAACACCAATGCGCAGGCTGTTATCAAACTGAGCATGAGTCATGGGTGAACACATGACGGAATGGACACTCTTGGGCTGACCAAACCCTCGTGAGTGAATTTGGTAGACAGAAACTGAAAGAAGCCCGTCATATAGATGTGTGTGTGTGTGCATGTCTGTATTTGCGCCCTCGTAACTTAGCTGTTTGACAGAAGAGACTGATAGAATAAGCACCAGGCCTACAGGGAATAAGTCCAAGGGTCAATTTCTTCAACTAAAGGGTGGTGCTCCAGCATGGCCACCGACCGAAACAAATAAAAGAATACCAGAAGAACGTTCCATACCACTAAACCAAGAGGGTTTTTTTAATATGTACGATGTATTTTAAGGCTAAATAGTAATTCGGTTTATGTTTGCATAACATATTTTGGTTGGATTATATAGTTTTCAGTTTTACACTTCTTTCTATATTCTGTGTCACAATATAGAAACATTTCTCATGGGACCAACACACAATTTACAGATGCTTAAATTTTTTATAGTTCCCATGAATTTTTCAGGTGTCCAGCTAGTAATAATAATAATAATAATAATAATAATAATGGTTTCAAATTTTTCGCACAAGGCCAGTAATTTCAAGGAAGTGAATAAGTTGATTACAAAAGACCCCAGTGCTCAACTGGTACTTATTTCATCAACCCCTAAAAGATGAAAGGTAAAGTCAACCTAGATAGAATTTGAATTCAGAATGTAAAGACAGAGAAATGGTGCCAACTATTTTGTGCAGCATGCCTCTTAATTGACATGTCAGTCCCAACAGATTACAATGTATCTCTAAAAGAAACGGAGAAACTTGTGAAATGCAATTCCACCCCACACTTATTTTATTATTCTCATCTAATGGCAAAGTTTATTACTACCATTATTATAATTCTTGGTTTTCTATTGACCCCAAAACATGAAACGTAGTCAACCTTGGTGGAATTTGAGCTCAGAGTGTAAAGATGGACGGAATTCTGCTAGCCATTTTGCCTGGTGCAGTAATGATTCTGCCAGCCTGCTGCACTACTACTACTACTACTACTACTACTACTACTACTACTACTACTACTACCACCACCACTACCACTACCACTACTACTACTACCACCACCACTACCACTACCACTACTACTACTACTACTACTACTACTACTACTACCACCACTACTACCACTACCACTACTACTACTACTACTACTACTACTACTACCACTACTACTACTACTACTACTACTACTACTACTACTACTACTACTACTACTACCACTACCACCACCACTACTACTACTACTACTACTACTACTACTACTACTACTACTACTACTACTACTAATAATAATAATAATAATAATGATGATGAAGATGATGATGATAATGATAGCAACAACAACAATAGCAATAATAATTACTATTATTATTATTATTGATAAGGAATGATGAGAGAAAATTAATTTCATAAATTATTAAAATTATTTATAATGATGAGGAATAAGAGAAAGAGGCGAGAGAGTGGTTAGAGGAGAATAAGAGCATTAAGGGAGGGGAAAGAAGGAAGGGACGAAGAGAGAGATAAGGGAGGAGAGGGGAGTGAAAAGTAGGAAAAAGAAGTGAAGGAAGGCAGGAAGAAAATAAGGCAGGAGAAGAGTAGAAAGGAAAGAAGGAAGGAAAGAAATTGAGGAGAAAATTTATGAAGAACCGAGAAAGGTTAAGATGAAGGAAAACATGGGTTCAGTTGAGTTGACTCTTAATATCTCTCAGATGTCTTCTGAGTTGGTCAGAAAATAATGTTTTACATTATGTGAGATATGATGACTACTGTTAAAAGGAATGCCTGGAGCAGAATTAAAACTTTAGTTTGAAGAATATGGTGTAAGTGAATCCAAAAGCTTAGCCTACAGCAATGAAACAGAATTAATAACATATAAAATGATTAATTATTTGATGTAGTTTTCGTTTTTGGGTGATAGATAGTAGGGGTGCGGAGTGGGGCAGAGTAAGAGAAGACCATGAATCTCATGAGTTGCCACTAAAGCACTGCTTTGATCCTTGAAAGTAACCCCAGCTGGTTGTCAGGAGTTACAAGTGAGCTTCTTGAAAACCTGTTCTTGCTATGTTTAGCAGTCACGAACTAGAAGAGATGAGAAAATGAGACGTTGCACAACAATGATACAGGAGTGACAGTCATGAAATAACAGCTACGTTTCTTGCAGTCATGATTTTGAGAGGTAAAAGGCAGAATGTGTTAGAATTTAAATGGGGCGGGGTGTATATGTGTGCATAGGAATTGGTATATATATATGCATGCACCTAATACAGTAGCAGGTATATCTTTGTGTGTAGTCATTGTTTAACTTTGGGTCAGCAGTCCTAAAATCAATGTCAATCCAGCCATGCCACTCCAGTCTCTTTCTCACAATGGCTGTAAGGTAAGAAACCTGCTTCCCAACCACATGGTTTTGGGTTCAGACCTACTACATGGCATCTTGTGCAAGTGTCTTCTACTATAGTCTTGGGCTAACCAAAGCCTTGTGAGTGGATTTGGTGGATGGAAACTGAAAGACGCCCATCACATATATGTATGTGTGTGTGTGTGTGTGTGTGTGTGTGTGTTTGTCTCTCCACCACCACTTGACAGCTGATGATGGTGTGTTGACGTCCCAGTAACTTAACAGTTTGGCAAAAGAGACTGATAGAATAAGTACCAGGCTTTAAAAAATTAGAACTGGGGTTGATACATTTAACTAAAAATTCTTCAAGGTGATGCCCCAGCATGGCCACAGTCTAATCACTGAAACAAGTAAAAGATATAATCAGAGAAAGTTTAGTTATTTGTCTTCAAAGTAAATGAAAAGCCTTAATCAGTTCTTAAATATTGTTGGGCTTTTGTGAGCAACATGTACATCAATTTGACCAATTGCAGAGAAGCAAGCTGCCAATCTGCTTATATGCTCAACAATTTGAGAAACTACAGAAATCTGGAGCTACTAATTTGCATACCATAAATGCTCAATATTTTGTTGAATATCAGGGGCCCAGCATGTGTCTTGTTTTCTTTTTTTTAAGACAGTAAGTTGTAACTGAGAAGGATTTCATTACTATTTTTAGCAGGATGTTGACTTGTAATGGTTACATTGATGTGTTTACTCTAGGTTCACCTTGATTAACCATGACCAAAGAAGTTCCACTCTTGACCATAAAGTATCAGCTAAATATTAGGGCCAATCCTGCCATCAAAACTGATGGACTTCTGCCTGAATTAGAAGCAATTATTTGTTCTGGCTCTGAGTTCAAATCCTGTCAATGGCAACCTGGTCTTTCATCTTTCTAAGATAAAAAAAATAACAGTCTCAATCCATAGCAGAAAATTGGCAGAGTGGTTAGCGTATGGTTTCAGGTTCAATCCTGTGCATGTCACCTTGGACAAGTGACTTCCATTGCAGCTCAGGACCAACCAAAACCATGGGGTTGGAAAGCAAACTTCTTAATCACAGAGCTATGTAGGCACTCGGTCAAGAATTCCCACAACATAGTATGGCCAAAATATTTTATAATTGCTGAAATAAGCTCCCTAATGTACACTGTGATGCCTTTTCGTTTTTAGCACTAAGAAGTTTTATGATGAGTTGATTCTGTTAAATGTATTACAGACTTATTTTCTCCATGCCAGAAGGAAGCAAAATGATATTGATAGGAATTATGAACTCACAACATAAAGGGATAACATTAAATACCAGAAGGCACTGAATCTGTCATATTACAGCTTCTGCCATTCTCAGCCTTCCCTATTGCAAATATTACAAAGACACAATATTGCAATTTTATACAAATGAAGAGGAAATAAAATCATTGTAAAAGTATAGCCAAAATTTTAAAATACATTTTGATAAAATGCATATTTATATGTTTACATACGCCAGGATTTTAGGTATATTAATATGAACCTGTGTGTGTGTGTGTGTGTGTGTGTGTGTGTGTGAGTATTTGTAACCAATGAGTTCCAAGAATTAAGCAGTAATTTATGTCAGCTTGTATAAACAGCGTAAGCCTGAAACCATCCATTAATTCTTCGTTTATAAATTTATTTCAAATTTTCTGTTATTATCGATGAAGTGAAAAGCAGTAACGCAAATAACAAATAAACATTGCGAAAGATTTATTGTATCATCGAAATTGATCAATATTATTATTATTATTATTATTATTATTATTATTATTATTATTATTATTATTATTATTATTAATTTTAACAAGAAAAATGGCAACCATTACAATTCCAACAAATTTAATATATCTAGTAAATGAAATTTTATTTAGACATTGTAACTTGATTATTATTATTTTTTTAAAAATTTAATTTTGCCCTACCCAAGATTAAATTAGAAATTGTCATAATACATAACCAAATCAACTAATGAAAGGAAACACACACATGCATACACGTGCATGTACACACACACACATGCATGCACTCACACATACATACAACTTTATAAATTTTACTGGTTATATTGCACATGGGGCAAACAGCCTTCATAATTTTACAGCTGCTTGTAAATATCAATTTAAGCAAAATCCATCCTCAGTTAAGTTCTTTAAATGTCAAAATGTTAAGTTCCTTTGGAAGGAAACTTTTAAAGTACCCAAATTTTACTGACTATTTTTCTCGTCTTTTATTTCACAGTCTTCTTTGTTCAGTGATTGCTAACGTAATTCTACACTAACAGCCTTCATCTTCTGTGTGATAAAAGCCATTGAGAAATGAGCTTGTGTGGCAATTGATTAGGATCTACTTGATGCAAGCTGCTGCTGTTTTTGTTACTGGCAGTGTTGTTGTTGTTGTTGTTGTTATTATTTGCAATGGCACTCTGAAGTCTTTTGGAATATTAACAAGGCTGCCATCACTGCATCAAAGGCAATGATAAGGCTTTACTACATCGTTTGCATCAGTACTCTCACTAACTGCACTGACATGGTGTAATTGTGTGTGAATGTATACGTGAGCTTGTATATTTGAACATGTAAGCATACAAGTGTTCATAAACATAAACACACACACACACACACACACACGAGTGTGTGTGTGTGTGTGTGTGTGTGTGTAGATATGCCTGCACATATATACACATAAATAAATTTATGCATCTAGCTCACTCAGAAATATTCTTTGTGTCTGTTATGATTTGATGTTTGATGATGCATATGTGCTTATATGCTTGAATAATGATAATAATAATAATAATAACAATAAAGCATATAGATATGATGTTCTCTCCCCACTCTCTCTCGATATATAAATATATATATACACCCACACACACAGGATTAGAGATCACACTGCAGTATGGGTTGTAGAGAGCTGTCAGGTTGGAATTGGTAATCTTATCTTATCTTCCTAGATACAGATACATATGTTCAGATGCATAATGCACCCACAAGCACACATACACATATATTCATGTTTAATATGTATATATACTCACACACACACGGAAACAGTTTATAAACACTCACATACATGTATATCTGTACATACATATATATACACACATGCAGAGATACACCTTATGCATTCATATGTATAGACTGATATACATATAAATCCTTATGTCCATGTACTTATGCAATCATACACATGTTCTGAGATATGAATGACTACATAAATACAATATAATATATATAATATAATCATATAACATCCGTATACATTTGATGTGTAATCTTCAAAAGTACATCTCTTCCATCTGAAATTGACTGTTGTCATGGCTCATATCGACAGTAGATTTGCTTGTTCACCATTGTTAACATCACGTGTAACATCATCAACTGCAAAACATCATCCTTGACCGAACGCATTATTAGCTCAGTGCAGGAGTTGTTACACTTGAAAGACATCCCATGAAAATAAAAAAAAAAAACAATTTTTAATCTGGCATAGCAGAAAAAAAAAAAAGATAAAGAAAGAAAACATGGTAACATGTATGATTTTTCTTCTTTCTGTCTTCAAGTTTTTTTTTCTTTCTTTTTCCTGATTCAAGTAGGAAGTGCCAGATTTACAATCAGGTATTAGGTTTTCAATGCAGGATAGGAAACTTGTATTGTTGTTGAATTCTAAGATATTATTCAGTATTCTGAAGTATATTTTGTGTGTTGAAAATCTATACAGACTTCTTTCTGTGGAAGAAAAATCTTCAGGATACATCTCAAGTTCTCATCAAAATGGCAGAGGTATTATTAGAAAGACGACTTTCAGAATTGTTATTCTTCAATAGTTTCCACTTAACTTCACCATTCTGTTGAGATTATTACTAGCTTATTGCTACAATAAAAATACTGCTACAGGCTTATCAATGGTTAAGCTAATTTGCATATTGTTGGTGCTAGTGCGACTTTGTCAAAAGTTCTCTATATTCAAGATGCTGCATGCAAATTTAAAAAAATTCAGAGAGTTGACATAGATTCATGTTTTAAACATGGTTCTTACTATGGAACAATTCTCCAGAGTTTAGATTCGAGTTTTGGTAAAATGACAGAATTAGGGAAAAGATAAGATTTATGTCCTCGATGTTTACTTTCCCTTAAATTAAAAAAAACAAAAAAACTGATTCTCTTTCCTGAACATTTGGGTGGATGGCAAATCTAGCCAAGAACAGGATGAAATATTGGGTTATGTGCCAGTATGTTCTGAGTTCAAATTCCAGCTATATCCATTTTGTCTTTTACCTTTCTGAACTGGATAAAATAAAGTAAGTACTGGAATTGATGTAAAAGGCTATAGGTAATAGAGTGGTGCTCCAGCATGGCCACAGTGCAATGACTGAAAAAAAGGAAAAGCTAATAGAATGAAGAGGGACAGTTCTGCAAATTCATGCAGTCACATTTTTATTATTATTGTTGTGGATGTTTTTATTAGAATGGTGTTTCTTCTCAAGACAATAACAATGAGCCACATGACTGTTAACACCTTTGTATTGCTACATGCCAGCTAACATCATTATATGACTACATGGTAGTCCATGTGTTAATCAAATTAGCCACAATATTCATCCATTTGTTCAACATCCATGGTTTTCCATGCTAGTATGATTTGAATGAAATTCAATTTTGAGGCAAGATTTCACAGCTGGATGTTCTTCCTGTCCCAACCACATGGTTTCAAGTTCAGTCTCACTGTGTAGCAGCTTGGCAAGTGTCTTCTGCTATAGCCTCGGGCCAACCAAAGCCTTGTGAGTGGCTTTGGTAGACGGAAACTGGAAGATGCCCGTCATGTGTGTGTGTGTGTGTGTGCGTGTATATATATGTGTGTGTTTGTGTGCGTGTGTGTGCGTGTATATATATATGTGTGTGTGTGTGTGTGTGAGAGAGAGAGTGCCTTTGTGTCTGTATTTATCCTCTCCTACAATTTGAAAACTGGTGTCAGTGCATTTACATCCCTGTAACTTAGCAGTTCAGTAAAAGAGAACAATAAAATATGTATCAGGCTTTAAAAATAGAGTCAGGCTTCTTTTAATTTTGACTCTATATCTTCAGGAGGAGTTACTTCAATCCTTTCTATATTAACCAAAATGAAGTAGATTGACAAATTTATTTTTTGAACCAGTTGAAGACACACAAGATGTCGAAATATCATTCACTAGATAACAATGGCACTCTTCTTTTAATTTTGACTCTATTATTATTATTATTATTATTATCATTATTATTATTATTATTCAACAGAAGAAGGACCTAGTTATGAAAAACTGGACTCAACCCCAAACAGAACTGAACTTACTGAAAAACTGCTAAGTTAAAGTTGCTGATACAAAATTGCTTCCCACACAAAAATAAGTATTTTAGAATCGACCAAAAAATTAAAATGCCGACAGTTTTTGTTTATTTTACCTTTGTTTCTTTTTGTAAAATAATTCTGCAAATTGTTCAGTCTTTAACCATCTTGTACCCCACTTTCTTCTATGATACAAATTCATATTTTGAAATGATCGAAATGAAACCTTCCTTTGCAGTTCCAAGATCATTTATGCCCAAACTCCATTTTAATACTGACAAAGTTATTTCAATAAATTCTTTATTATTTTCAAAACCAATTGAAACAAGGGTTGTGTATTTCAACAGAAGTATGGCAACATAAGGGTTAAAGTGATCTATATTAACTCAACAACATTAAAGGCAACAGGAAATACTAAATGTTAGGATTTAAATTAAATTACATGAGATGATGTCTAAAGTGTAATGAAACGAGTGTCCACAGTTTTTTTTAGTCTGTCCTAGAGACAAAGCTAAGGGAATGAAGTTAACACATCAAATCTCCATCAAATGTGAAACTCATTATCATAAATATTCACTCAGATAGATATCTTTCTGAATTACAAGATGGTCTATGATGGCAGTGATATTCATTTAAACTTAATTCTTTTGAAATAAAATTTCCTGTGTGACAGTCCTTTCTTTGGGATCACTGACCCTTCTATGTACTTTTAAAATTTATAGTAAAATGTCTGAGACTTAACCAGTGTTGGTTAATGTCTGCTGACATTCTAACCCCTACCACAACCATCTTTTCCTCTCAAAGTCATATGGATTAGACTTGAAGATTTATTGATTTCTGTGGTAAGAGCTTCCTGCTTATCTGATATGTTCCTTTTACAATGGCAGCTAAAAGACAGACTCATACTCTTATCTTTCACACACAGCAGGAACTTGTGAACTTTCATCTTTTACAATCAACCAAAGAAAAGATAAATGAAATATATAAGTCATTTACTCAGCAGTTGAATACTACTATCCTGAACTGGATGACAAATGCAATGCGATGGCTGCATGGTGTTTCTGGTTCAAATCTTGCTGAGTTTGACAGTTTGTTTATCTTCTTCCACAAAAGAACATATCTGAAATGTTGGTCTTTAGCTTTTATAGCATGCCAACATAAACACTTCTTGCCAATACTTTTTTTTTTAATATTTTATTAGTTGTTTATGTTGACACAAAGTCCACTTCACTAACTTTTATATTCTTGGAAATACAAAAACATAAATTTCTTTAAACTTTCCACAAGTCTTTGATTCAGTTTCATAGTGAGGAACTAGTGAAAGGTAAAACCCTTGCTTCTTCAAAAGTTTGTAAATCTATTGCAGGTGGAATTCTCTGCCTTAGATTATTCTTTAATATGTGTCTCTTTTCAGACCAATCTGCTCTGGTTCGATACGAAATTCCTGTTTTAAAGTGAAGTAGATTAAAACCTTCCATCATAACTTTGTGTTAATTTATGCTTTAAACATTGGTTTAGTAATGATATCTGATTGAGGAATTTTGAAGGGAAGGGGCCAGTTGATAACACCAAGCCCCAGAACTTCTTTAATGCTTTATTGTATTGACATTTCTTAATGTTTAGGGTATTCAGCTGTTGTTGTGAGCTCGATTCCAGGTGGAGCCATTTTTTCCCTTGAGCAAGACACTTTATTTCATGTTGCTCCAGTTCATCACCTGGCAAAAATGAATTGTACCTGTAATTCAAAAGGCCAGCCTTGTCACATTCTGTGTCGTGCTGAATCACTTTGAGAACTATGTCAAGGGTACCTGTGTCTGTGGAGTGCTCAGCCACATGCACGTTAATTTCATGATCAGGATGTTCCACTGATTGAATCAATTGGAACATTTGTCGTAATAACTGATGGAGAGCCACATCTGACATTTGGAAAGATGAATGGCAAAGTTAACCTCACTAAGGCCAACTTCATTGTATATCTGAACAGGATTAGTAAACTGAAGTACCACTCAAATACTAGGGTTAATATAATCCATTAATCCTGCTCATCTCAAATTTACTGGCCTTGTATTTATATAAGAAAGCAATAGGGGTAGGAATCAAGGTATATCTTCTTTTGAGAGGGGTCACCATCAGATAAATAATGACTAAGTTATTTCCCTAAATTCTTCTTTATTTTCAAAATAAACAGACAAAAGCAGTGAGTTCCAACAAAAGAGTTAAAGTGTTTGGTTGTGTAGATGCATTAAAAGTAGTCAACATGTATCAGAACAAACTGTAGTAACAACATGTTTACCCTCCGCCTCACAGAAAAGCTATTTGATTCGATGTGTTGCCCACAACATATCTGTGACAGTTGCCCACAGCATATCTGTGACAGTTGCCCACAACATATCTGTGACAGTTGCTTATATTGTTCATGTGATTCAAATTTCGCATGGTTGACAGGAAGACATTAGAACATCTTTTGAAATGAGAAATACAGATGGAAGTAAAGAAGTAATGGACAGAAAATGATGACGGAAGAAAAGAGACAGAGTTTTATGTTTTAGAATATATCTAAGAAGACTACAGACTTCTTGGATATACTAAAACCAACAATAATAAAACTACACCAAAACATAACTCTATTTACCGATTGTTTTCACTCCAGTCTTATTCATTGGTTTTCTGTTAATCCCAGCTTAGTGAAATTAGCCTTTGTAAGTTTGTAAATAGATTTTCTTTGGGATGTTTTTAGTTTTGGGTTGGCACTAATCACTAAACCAATTTCTTTTCTTTTTGTTTTTCTTATCTTTGACTAAACCACAATCAATCTTTTCTCGTTGGAAGTTAATTCTGTTGAAAAGTTTGTTTTTAAGTCTATCGAGCAGTTTACTGTTGTAAAGTTTAATTACAGACAAGAACCAGGTTTAACAAAAAGTAAAAATAAGAGAAGAAATAAAAAGCAAATGAATGTTGTCAAATTGAGTGAAATGTCAGTGGAAGGTATTTTAGTTTGGAAACAGAATGGTTCTGTTTCCCCTTCCTCATGTCCGTATCATGTCAGAATAATCTCCACTACAATAATTTTTCTTAATCCATGGATATTATTACATAAATTGCTAAAAATCCACAGTTTTAGTGAGACGCTGAGAGCAAAAGCTTTTGTCATTGAACAAAATGTCAGTTTGTGGTAGAAATAGCAAAGTTGATAAGTCAACAACAGCAGTTCAAACATCAACTGTGAAACCATTTTTTTAATGGCTATGAACGAGGGGTGGGGGCAGATGAACGAGAGGTGGTCTAGTGGTTGATGGAAATATTTCTATGAAAGATGATCCCCAACTACATGGTTTCAGGTTCAGTCCTACTGTGGGGTACCTTAAAGAAGTGTCTTCTATTTTAGCCTTGGGTTGGCCAAAGTTTTGTGAATGGATTTAATAAATAGAAACTGAAATGTGTATGTTTGTGTGTGTGTGAGTGTGTGTGAGTGTGTGTGTGAGTGTATGCATGGATATATGTGGTGCCTTGACATCATGCAACAGTTCTAAATGAGTTGCTGCCATACAAATGGTGCCCTTCATTTCTAATGTTCCATGAAAATATGACCATCCCTGGGGAAATATTACCTTACTTGGAAACAAGTGAGGGTTGGCAACAGGAAAGGTATCCAGTTGTAGAAAATCTGTCTCAACAAACTCTATGCAACTCATTCAAGCATGAAAGAGTAGCTCTTAAAGTGATGATGATGATGATAATGATGATGATGATGATGATGATGATGATGATGATGATGATGATGATGATGCTTTACGTGTGCAAGGAAAGTAGCCCCAGTTCTTATTCTGGTATTTTGCCAGAAATATTAGAAACACGACAGGTGAAAGGGTTGTCAAGTAAAAAAAATAAATATTTTTTAAATTTCCACATCAACTCCAATGGACAGAAAATGATGTAATAGATTGAAATTGATATCTGAAAAACCACCACCATCGTATTTTTTAGAGAAAAATGTTCAATAATTAATAGGCAAATTAATAACATATATAATTATTGGAATATATAATTAAACTCAAATTAACAAAATACATAATTAACAAAACATATAATTAAACTCAAATTGGGAAATTCTACTCTTGCGGTAATAGTAGCTGTTGTTAATTTTAATTAGTGTTCTTGTGTAGCTTGTCATGTATATAAGGGTTTCAGGTCAATCCAGATATGGCAAAAGTGCAACCAGTTGTCATTTGTCAGTGAGTACAGCTTGATTAACATGTACACTGCTTTTGCTAAATGTTTCAGGTGCCAGTGTAGTTATGATCAAGTACGGACATCCACCTGGGCCCTTCAATCTTGATACAGCGGAACATTGCAGAATTGACAGCAGGAAGGAGTGTGGGGGTGAAATAGCTGAAGAAACCGAAGCAATGTGAAATTAAGACACAGAATGTCACACAGTTCAGAAATTGAACCAACAGCCTCGTGTTTGTGAGCTGAAAAGCATAACCACTCGGCCACATGCCTTGAATTTTATAGAAACTAAACATAAAACTGTATCTGCATTTGTATATAAACAGGTGTAAACCAATGTCTTCCATTTCATACCTTTCTTAACATAATGATTTGGGAGACACGAATTGATAAAATATTACACAGCTTAAACACTGTGCGTGTGTGTGTGTGTGTGTTTGTGTGTGTGTGTGTGTATGTATGTGTGTGTGTGTGTGTGTGTGTGTGTGTGTGTGTGTGTGTGTGTGTGTGTGTGTGTGTGGATTCTAATTCATAACTGATGCAAAATTAAAAACTGTGTCTTTGGATGTTCTTGTTGCACATGTCTGGTAAAAAGGTCATTTTAAACTTCCTATATATTGTTTTCTTAATCCAAGTACTTGAACTCCTCCGGATGTTTTAGTTTTGATGATTGGAGCAAGAAGAATCAGCAGAGCCTCAAGAAAATGCTTTGTGATATTTCCTCTGACTCTCTACATTCCAAGTTCAAATGTTGTTGAGTCAAATTTGCCTTCCATAGTTTCAGGATCAATAAAAGAAGTACCAGTTATACAGTAGGGATCAATTGACTAAGCTCCACCCACAAAAATGGTGCCCTTGTGCCTACTTTTGAAGTTGCTTCACCCTGGGTTAATTCTAATCCAACAGACCTACGATTAAAGGCAGTCCAGCTGTGATCATGCCATTTTTCTTCTTAAGAGCAGAAAGGGAATCCAAGACTACATAATTCAAAGTCTTCATGTTTTAAAAGACAATTGCAATGTAATTCAAGGGTGATTTGGCTGTTATTTCTAGCAGGCTGAGCAACTCTATATATGTACTCTCATTTGATAGAATTGTTGTTGGTGGTGTGTGCATGGTAGTGGGGGGTGCCATGACAGTTTTGAGGTCCTCACAGGGATTGAGTGGACACACGGACAAGGATGGCCACCCAATGATTAAAGCCTAAATATACTGTGTAATCCGATACCTTTATATCAGAGCTAACGACATCGTCTTTTATTTCAATCATAAATATAACTTGTGGATTTTTAGCATCTGAGAAGGCAGTGAGGAGGGAGGATCTAATATTAGGCACTCAAATGCGATGATCAAAGAGGAGAATTATTGAACGCAATGCAACTTAGTAGAATCAATATTGCAAACCTGAGCAATCCATGTTTGTTATAGAGAGCTTGATGTGAAGTTGAGGAGAGTGAGATTGCCAATAGTGGTGGCAGTGGTGATGGTGGGAGTGGCGGTGGTGATGATGATGATGATAAATTATTTGGGAATGGAACTTTTACTTTTTATTATTTATCAAGCTGAATCTTGTAAGCAGTATAATGCATTTTATACATATGTGTGTGTATATGAATCTATGTATGTATGTAAATATATATATATATATATATATATATATATATATATATATATATATATATATATATATATATATATATATATATATATATATATATATATATATATATATATGTATATATGTACACACACATATATATGTATGTATCTATGTGAGTGTGTGTGTGTGTGAGTATATATATATATATATATATATATATATATATATATATATATATATATACATACATATATCTATATCTATATATATATCTATATCTATATATATATATATATATATATATATATATATATATATATATATATGTTGTGAAAGCAATAAAAACTTGTAGATTTGAGACAAGTATTTTCTTCTACATTCTTTCCTTTTTTGTTGCTTTTTCTCAATCATGGAGAATGCATGGAAAATGATTGGAAACAACAGGTTGTTCCTTAATTTCCTCAAAAGAAAAAGAAAAACAACAAAGCAAAATATATCTGTATATAACAATGAAAAGGGGATTTCCTGAAGATGGAAATATATCATAAAATATCTAAATATCTGTATATATATATATATATATATATATTTACACAAAATATATACATATATATTGCTCTGTATCTATGTATATATCTCATGGAAAATAAAAATAAAAATATACACAATAATGATGGTCATTTTGCTTGAAAAGGATACAGCATGGAACTTAAACATTATGGTATGAAATTCATATTAGAAAGGACATGACAGAAAAAACACACGCAAACATTAAGCAAATTTGTTTTTGTGAAACAAATGTTGGCTAGCAATGGGAAGTTAAAAGCTCTAGTAATAAATATTGATATGTCTAATAGCAAGTTGTTATTTTAGTTTATTTTACTTTATCGCACATCCCTTATACAACATATAATCAGAATCATTTTTTACCTTCTCTATCTTCTTCTTCTTCCCACCTTCTATTACAAAGGGCAACACTATTTTGAATAATGTGGCATTTTGACAAGTATTAATGGAAACAAAAAAAAAGTAGTATTCACAATAATAATAATGATAATAATAATAATAATTGTGATGGTGATGACAATGATGATGATGAATAAATGAATTAATGAAAGCAAATTCTAAAACTGTAGTAACATCTACATTGTAACGTTTCCTTTTGTTATTTTGCGTTAAATATTTTCCAGAAGCTACTTTCACTTTCATTGCAAATACAAACAACTCGTAAATAAAACAGCAATGCTCTTCATTTATTTTATACAAATGTTTACTTTTCTTCTTCTTGAATTAAGTTTTATTTTGTTTTGTTGTTGTTTATAGGAAACTAACCCTTTATCTATCAGATATTTCCATTAAAAATCACCCCCTCCATCCTCCCTTTCCCCATCTTTTTAATTTATTTTTTTTAACTAGTTTGTATGAAAAATCATGTTTTTGAAAAACAATAAAATGAACTAAGACAGTGCGGTAACTTTTAAATGTTAACATTTGAAAAGCTTGTCGAAACGAGCTATTGAGGAAATATCAGAGTATTTAAGATGGAGATAACGATTGATTATCTTTAATTTTTCTTAATTACTCAGTTTAAATGATTCAAAACAAAAAAGCAAAAGCAAAAGCAAAAAAAAAATTTATTCTCTGCCTATTAAAATAAAATGTTATTTCTTTTAACATTTCCTGAGAAACTTGCATTAGTGATATCTCTTTCTGTTTGATTAGGGTTTAAAAAGTGCCAGAAAAAAAGGCTGGTGGGGAAAGTGAGGGGGTGGAGAACGAAAGAAAGAAAGACAGACAGACAGTGGGGGGGGGGGCATTAGGAAATTAAGAAAAACAAAAATGCCCTTAAAAGAACAAATAAACAAAACAGGAAAGTGAAAAGTCATTGAAGGGATCATTTAATTTTCATAAATCTCTTGCCGCCGTATTAAATATCAGCATGGCATCAGAAGATTCCAAACAATTTTGACTTCAACTAAATTGTTAAATCAATTAATTTCCTTTCCTTTCCTTTCTTTTTTTTTTCAAAAATAAAAAATTCAGGTTTTTGAATTTGACTGGTATTCTTGCTCCAAGAAGAAAACAAAATTTGTATCTTTTAAAATTTTAGTGTTGCTCTTAATGACTAATAATTTAAAATTTTTGATTACCTTTTGTAACAATTAACGAGTTTTCTTTTTATCCTTAATAATATTTTGTTTTACACCTCTTCAATTCTTTATTTTAAAAGAAATATTTCATGGATTGTTGTTCTTTCTCAGCTTATTTCACTTTTTTTATTCCCAAGTATCTATTTATATATCTACCTCTCTCAGTCAATTTATTTTTCTGTCTGTGTATTTCTTTGTGTATTTCTCTGTCTCCTATCTAAGTCTGTCCGTATGTCTGCCTCGATGTCCATCTCCTATCTAACTCTCTCTCTGTTCATGTCTTTCTGTTTTACATTTTTTATTGATTTCATTCGGCAAGTTTTAATTGATTGTATCAATCCCTCTATTAATCTCAGTCTGTTAATAACAACAACAATTCTTTTGGCTCTGGTCACAAGGCTTGAAGTTTTGAAGGCAGAGGAAAGTCAATTGCATCTAACTCATTCTTGACTGCTATTTTGTTTTATCAACCCTGAATGGATGAAAAGCAAAACTAACCTCAGCAAGATTTGAACTCATAACATAAAGTGCCAGAAGAAATGCTGCTAAGTATTTTGTCCGACATGCTAACAATTCTGCCAGCTTGTTGCCTTTTTAATAATGGTTTCAGATTTTGGCACTGTAACTGGTTCTTTTATTTGCTGAGGGTGGTGTGGGGCATCACAGCATCACATGAGGGGGACACTACAAGAATAGGTCACAATTTGTGTTGGAAATTACATAAAAGATGAGAAGGAAAGGAAAAAGAGGGTGGAAAGAGAGAAAAGTATACAGGCGTAGCTGTGTGGCAAGAAGCTTGCTTCCCAACCACATGGTTCCAGGTTCAGTCCCACAGCGTGCCCACTTTGGGCAAGTGTCTTCTACTATAACCTCAAACCAACCAAAGCTTTGTGAGTAGATTTGGTTGATGGAAACTGAAAAAAGCCCATCATATATATATATATATATATATATATATATACAGAGCCAAAGAGCTTAACACATTGAATAAAAGAATTCAAATATATGTCACCCCTATTGTGTTACCCCTTTCTTAGGAGCTATATTTAAATATATGTCACCCCTATTATGGTACTCCTACCCCAGGGGCCACATTTAAATTACCCTTATTGTGTCACCCTTTCCCTGGGGCCACATTTACCATGATGCCCTGTTCTCCCCTTGCAAATGTTGTCACTTTGAAAGTTCTTCCTTACACTTGTTAACAACATCAACTCATCACAGATGATCTGTGAAGACGATGGGCTCAGCATCTTCTGCCAAATCAAATCTTTAAGAAAACTAACCCTGAGACTCCAGTCACTGGTGTGACTTTTTGGTTGAGAAGTTAGCTTTTGAAGAACATGGCTTTGGGTTCAGTCCCATTGCACAGCATCTTGAGCAAGTATCTTTTATAGATTATGGCTTGGGCGAGTGGGTCCTGAGAGTATTCCAAAAACAGAAACTGAAAGAAGCCCTTTGTAATTGCATGTGTTTGCATCTATGCTTCTCCCAAAAAAATCACTTCACTAAAGGTAGTGATGTTGTAATTTCTCTTGTCAACAACACCAATAACTATAATAAGAGATCCCTTAGTTGAAAACAGATGACTTGAAGGGCATCTGATTGGAAAACAATGCCTCAACAATATATGCTCACGTAGCCCATGCTGGCTTGGAAAACAAATGTTAAATAAAATGGGTTATTCTTAGTAAATATAATTTTACTAAACTAATCCTGATGGAGATCTTCAGGGAAGGGATCATAAAAAAAATGGTAAGTGCTCAATACGTTTGTATAATGTAGGCATCACTAAACAGTTTGTTATCCTGAAATCCTGAATGGAGACAACTGTAGCAATGTGTACGTCGCATGATATCCATACAAGAAGATCCTGACAACAGCAACACAAGACATCAGTCCAGTTCCTATTTTCAGTTGATACCAGCAAGTTGATTTCAATGTGCTGCTATGATAAAATAAACACCTACCTCTTTCTTATGATGACCAATATAATTCACTTAAAAGTGAGAGCCATTGTATCTTAGCAGCAAGAAGGAGAATATTGCAGGTATTACTTGTCAGGTAAATGGAAAAAGAAATGATTTTAATTTTCTTTCAGTTAAGAATTAATTTTGTTCAGAGATGAAGGATTCTATTATTAATAAATGAAATCTGCTGAAATAAGCTGCTTTATGAAATATTGATATTCTAAATATTTAAACATATAAAAGGATAATAAATTAGATTTATAATGCATTAATATGCGCAGGGACAGAGCTGCAGCAACAGATAAGTATGGCAATGTATACATAGAGAAGTATATACAGAGTTATGCCTGTATGTATACAACGTAATATAACGTGTGTGTGTGTTTATATTTATTGTGTTGGCTTTATATACAAAACTATAAAAGTTCACATTTGCTGGGGGGATGTGAAGGCTGTAATGATATATATTTATATGATAGAGCTGCTGCCATATGCACACACAAACACATACTTAAATACATGAGCACATATATATCTATATATATATATATACACACACACACACCACACACATACATTGTATAAGTAAAGCGTTAGATAGAAAGAGTGAACAAAACTGCCTATGGGATTCCAAATATGTATCTGTCATAAAGCAACAGATGCATGGTTCAATCCCCAGAGGCAGTTCTGTTCACTTTTTCTACCTTATGTCTTATTTGTAAATTTTTAATACACACACACACACACACACACACACACACACATGCATAACACATCACAGTTGCTTTTAGAAATGGAAGAGAATTTAATACATAAAAGAATATTCGTAATTCTTTATTAGGTGATATATTAAATATGTGTGTGTGTGTGTGTGTGTGTGAAAGAGAGAATGTGTGTGTAAGAGAGTGTGTGTATGTGTGAGTGGGATTTTGTATTAGCAAGTATATATGTTTGTGTGCATGTGAGGAATGTAAATAGGAAACTTTTGATAAAAGAATAAACATTGTGAGTAGTTTTTTTTTTCCTGTCAGTTGTGAATCGAAGTGCATATAGATACACAAGCATCTAACCATTCTGTCTGTCTGCCTGTCTGCCTGCCTGCCTGCCTGCCTGCCTGTCTGTCTGTCTGTCTGTCTGTCTGTCTGTCTGTCTATCTATCTATCTATCTATCTATCTATCTATCTATCTATCTATCTACATGTGCACGTATGCATGTGTGTGTGCACATGTGTGGTACATGGAGCTCTCTATGTACCATAGTTTCATACTATTACCCATGAACTAGGGCAATAAACTTCATCAGACTACCATAATTGCTGAGACAAAGGACAGGATGATGCTATATCACACAATGTGTGATGTCACCAGAGTTCTCTCTCTTTCTCTCTCTTTGTTGGAGAGAAATAACAAAGGCATCATACCATATCTGCAAGCTTATACTAGATCTCTCTTTCTGTTTATTATTGATGTGTAGTGGTATATAATGTAATATTTCTCAACCAAACATAAACTGCATCAGTTTGAATTATTTTTGCATGGGGTAGCAATGTCAAAGACAGATATACAATATCTTAAAAGTCACCCAATTCTTTTTTTGGTTGTGCTTTGTCAGTGATGTAATAGTTTCTTTATTAAAGTATTTGAAAGAGCTCATATGCTGATGTAATCTGTTCTTAAATCGGTGTCCTGTTAAGCTGATGGAAGAAACAATACTGACATTATTTTCACATATACTTAGTCTGCTACACGATGTACTTAGTCATACATTGGTTACTTCTGTTTACCAAATCAACTCACAAGGCTTTGATTGGTCTGACGCTATAGTAGAAAATACTTTCCCACGGTGCCGTGCTGTGGGCTTGAACACAGAAACCTGTGGGTGGAAGTAAGTTTCTTACTACACATTTATGCCTTTGTCTGCAATTAACTTTTCCTGTCTCTAAATTTCTGGTCTTGTTGGTCTTGTACCTAAGTAAAATCCTTAATTAGACTGCAGTCTAGAACATATTAATTAAGTCTGAAGTTATGTTGGAATGTTTTAATTTAGAATCAAAGATTTTTAATATGAGATACATTGATAACTGAATGAAAGGTGGTCTCAGGTAAGGTTTATATCACAAAAGGTCAAACACATCAAGATATTTGTTGAGTGACTCCATAAGAGCCACAGCCTTGGTTACAGGCATAAACAGGTTTCAAGGCGATGACATCATCATCATCACCATAGTGATAAACCAAATGAAGAGAAATACATCGTACTCAGCTTTTGTCAAGATATAAATTTGAGGGTTTTGGAAATTAAAGAAAATTAGTCTTTTGAGTGGTTGATTTATTGTCTTTTATTGACTAGAAGGGATATCATATTCCAAGTAACTGGTGTATGGAAGGATTAAAGTTTAAGTGCTACTCAAATTGAAGCATCTATTGTTCTAATCTTTTGCATTCATTTCCTTCTATCTCTCTGATATCTGCAAGAACCCAATGGGATGTTATGTTCTGCTAGGCCTCCTTTCATCTTTACAATAACAACAAATAATCAAATCAACATAATTACTCAAAAGCTTTTCTCTTACAAGCTTTACATTTGAACATCTACATTTTCCCCCTATAACACTGCAGAGACATTGTTCATGGCAGTTTGTCATTACTCATGGTAATAATTATAAAAGAGATCCAAAGATAATCTAATTCTGATATCAAACCGAACAGCAGCCAGTCATTTATCATGAAGACATGTCTGCTGCCATGAATATCCCAACTCTCTGGCCACAGATATTTTGGTTCAGAAGAAAAACTAAACAAAAAACAGAGAGAGAGCGAGAGAGAGAGAGAGAGAGAGAGAGAGAGAGAGAGAGAGAGAGAGAGAGAGAGAGAGAGAGAGAGAGAGAGAGAGAAAGGGAGAGAGAAAGAGAGAAACATGAATATCATTTATTGAGTCATGTTACATTGGCACTTAGTTGTGAGTCACAGAGTCTGTAGAAGTAGCCTGATGACTTTGATGACAGAGAATTGCATGTAAATGGATAGGTACTGTTGAAATAGTTGGAATTTATGATGCTAACCTGGAATTGTTTCATCACTTTCTAATTGATCAACAGTTCTACAGTTAGTGCCAGTGATAGAATTCTTCCAATATGGATATTTGCATGTGAATTTGAGGATCAATTAGTTTGTGAAATGACTGTCTTAATTCAAATTATTCAACTGTAAAGGAATGACACCACAGAATGGCTGGAGAAAGGTTTCAATTCAACCATTCCAGTAAGCCGGTACGTTAAAGTACTTTAAAATTGTGACTACTGTGCCTCTTTGAAAGTAAATTCAACAAGAATACACGACATCAGTGCCTAACCAAAATTTTGCAGACACTCATATATTTCATAGTATAAGGCAGTCGTCTGGTACAGTTGTTAGAGTGACAAACAAGAGTACCCTGGTGTATTCAAAGTCCATCTTTGCCTTTCATCCTTTCAAGTCAATAAATATAAAACCAGTCCAGTACTGGGGCTTTTCTTTCTCTTCCTCTCAGTGAAAATTATTGGTTATAGTCAAATCTGGGGAGACTTGGTCTCTTATAAAATGCCCAAGACAAACCATATATCATTATGGCAACCTCATACCCATATTGCCAAGGCATATTCGATTGTACTAAATTTAAAACATGCCAAGAGAAGAATGAAAGGAAAACTCAACCACGGTGGGTTTTGAACACAAAACATTCTAGCGTTGTCAATATGAACTTCTGTTGTTTCGTTTTATTAAATTAATAAAATATGGTTTACTAGAGAGAAATGATAGTTTCCTGTTTATTTACCTTATCATTATTGGGTGGTGTAGCAGTGGTTGTATTAGAGCCAGTGCGTGAAGTTATTACAAGAAATCTAAAGAAAAAAGCATTTCTGTTCAAATGACTGTGCGATGGCAGAGTAAGAAATGTGAGGCTCTGTGATGCTAGTTATATGCAACAAGCAAAGGATGTGGAAGATATCTACAAAGACTGGACACAAACATTCTCCACTAAATGTAGAACACTAATCGTAATTGAATATTAAAGCTATCAGCTGGAATAGATATTTATTCCTTTTTAATGCCTGATTGACCCTGCAAACATGGCTGAGAGAGGAGAAAATTTGAAAAGGAGAAGTTATATGGTCACATGCTTTTCATATCACCAACCCTTACCTGTTTTACAAATGTACAATTATTTGTATTATATATATAATATATATATATATATATATATATATATATATATATATATATATAATATGTGACAATTAGTTGGTTATCATAATAAAACTCAGTTTCAGATAATGGAGATACCGGGGCAGACTTCAGCCCCGGTATCTGAAACTCTGAGTTTTATTATGATAATCAACTAATTGTTGCATATTATATTTATAGATAAATTCCTCTATTTTACATAATATCGAGGCTGCATTCATTCTTTGTTGTCATATTATTATTATTATTATTATGAATGGTTGGTGTTAGGAAGGGTATCCAGCTGTAGAAACTCCGCCAAATCAGATTGGAGCCTGGTGTAGCCATCTGGTTTCACCAGTCCTCAGTCAAATCGTCCAACCCATGCTAGCATGGAAAGCGGACGTTAAACGATGATGATACATAGATAGATATAGGCTTCTTTAATTTTTTATCTACTAAATATCAGCACAAGGCACTGGTCAGTCCAGGGCCATAGAACACCTGTTAAATATTTTGGCATTAGACTATTGCCCCTCTCAAATCTTCTTGTTCTTCTGTTTTCTTGCAGCATTTTAAATAGCAAGTCATTAGCATCAAGTTCACCTGCGTTGGGGGACCTACAAAAGTCATGGGTACTGCTCTTTCTTCCCGACCCACCAATTAAAAGAAAGGTTGGTCAAAACTAGAAATATTGATCAAACTTTTAATTTTTTCTTTATCCCTCTCAATCTCACACTCTTACACGAATGACAGTAACTAACTCATTGAAATTAAAGATTTTACTCACCACTAAATCATGTTAAATATCACCATATTTTCCTTTATCCTTTCTCTTTTAAATAGATCCATCTATTATTATTATTATTATTATTATTATTATTATTATTATTATTATTATTATTATTATTATTTTTATTATTATTATTATTTTTATTATTATTATTATTATTATTATTATTATTATTATTATTATTATTAAAGTCAGTTTGATTTATATCTTCTGTGACTCAGACTAAAACCACTTAATGTGTTCTGTTGTTCATTTTCCCCTTCTTTTTCTATTGTCTTTTACTGAAGTAATTCCAACCGAAACAACTATTTGTACAACCATTAGAAATTCTTTAATTAATCAATTATGGATACTGATCTGAAATATCAATGAGAGAGAAAACATTTTAGTTTTGTTTTGTTTTTTTAAATGTCTAATTAAGTTGATTTAATATTACAGTACACTGCTAGAAGAGGAGGTGCTAAATCATATATTTATAGTTTTGTTCCTGCTTTTATTTTAATTTCTTTTTTTTTTTTTTTTTTAATATTTGTGGCCATTGTGGTGGTTGCGGTGGTTAAAACAACTTGAATGAGTAAAATAATGTCTGGGCTTGAACGAATGATGATGATGATGATGATGATGTCATAAGGTGGACTGGTTGATTAAACGATAAACTAATGCCAGCGATTTGATCTATGAAGTACAATCACACACAAGATAGCTTCTTTGGTTTTGTGTTTTTGGTGGGAATATCATTTATCAGTTCATGAAAATATAATTATTTCCTGCAGAGCCAGGAATCCGGAGATATTTACAATAAAGGTTATTTTTTTAATGTTGTTGTTGTTGTTGTTGTTTAGTTCAAAGTTTAGTCTTAGCCAGACATGAGTGAAAAGATTCTAGCTATGACCATCCCATCTTGTTTTTCGATATTCATATCAGTCTTTGCAGAATAGACATCATTGAATGTGTCCTCCCCACTTTTATAAAATGGATGCATGTAATTCTGACTGCAGACAGACATCTCTTTCAGTTTTGACCCTGTTGTTGTTTGGCCCCAGGTCAAATCTGACTGAACAAATTTATGATCAAAGATACTCCAATCATGACCATTCCAACTGTTTCCTGTTTGAAAGGAATACAATATATTGTTTTAAGATACTAATCTGTGATATGAAGGACATTTTACTATTATTTTTAGCATATTCGAAGAACTTCATAATTTAGTCAGTTCGACCTCATTTAGGCTTTTTGATAAAACCATTTCACATACCTTTTGCTAATAAATGTCCTTTAAAAACATTAAGATTTTAAAAAAATTATAAGTCTCTAACTAGGCATTGCTCTTGTTGCTATGTTCATTAAGCTTTTTATCTGACCTCAAAAATATCTCACGGCATGAGCACAAGAAAAACAAAAGAGATTTCAGTCACATTCCATCTAACTCTACTATTATTGTTCAATACAGAGTAAGCTTTGCTTGCCATTGCAACCGCATTAAACAACAGATTATATCAAATGTTACATTTTGTAGACTTCTACATTATTAGAGGATGAAGACCACATAACTACATTGATATTATTGGCAGAGAAACAACTTGAAATTTTTGGAACTTCCAAAGCTTAATGGGAGATAGAAAATTCTGGTATAGCATGGAGAAATGCTTCTCAGTTGCAGGCACTTGAAGTAGCTAAAGCAAGAATCATAAGTTTCTCTCTTGACATTGGTTAGTGTTTTGCCTAAGGCAACCGCCTAAGTCGATTCTGTTCAACCAAACTAATACCCACACTTGTTCTTCTACTCACTACACTAACCCCTTTTCCCACCTGTTTATTCCCTCCTCACACTGTTACGAAAGCATATCCCACCTCCCATCACCCACCTGTCCTCTCTCGTCTTCACCTTCTTGTTCATCACTACCTTCCCTCCTAACTCCCACCACCAGGTATTTCCTCCATAGCAAGACATTCATGTTCGACTCTCTGTCATACTTTAGTCTTTCAACACCAGGCATACATCCACTTATCACCACTTTCCAACAAGCTTTTGTTCTCTCCTTCTCTGTTCTTTTCTCTCCTGCAAGTCACATGGCAACCTCATTAGTGCCAGTGGCACACAAATAAAGAAGCACCCAGTACACTCTCTTAAGTGGTTGGCATTAGGATGGGGCATCTAACTATAGAAACCAGGCCAAAAATTACACTGAAGCTCAATGCAGCCCTGCAGCTCAGTGGTTCTTTGTCAAACTGCTTTATTCTTGCCAGCATGGAAAACAGATGCTAAATGATGATGATGATGATAATTCCAGCCATGACTATCCACTCTTATTTCAGGTACAGTATATTTTGGACTACATTATTCAATGGCAACATACTTTATTTTTGACATGAAGGCTACAATATGAGACTTATTTGGCTACTATTTCTAACAGGTCAAACGACCCTATTAAGGCTCTCCAATTGCCATGAGTTGTATGATACATCATCTAAAGTAAAATTAATTTCTCTGTTTGGTAGGAAAAACCTCAGAGAAAAGTGGAATCCTTTATTGCCATATTTCTATTGAAATAATCTGTATGCGTTCCAATTAATTTTGAAAATAAAGAATTTAGTAAAATAACTTTGTCATTATTAATTTGGTGTTTGAAACATTACATGAAATTTTGATAGAAGGTTTTAATTCACATCAGTTTAAAATGGAAAGTTTACATCATAGAACTAGTGCTAGTCTCTGCGGGGTTGGTTTCAAAACAGTTAATTTGTCATTTGTAAATAGTTGAATTAACCATTAAGAACAGAATTGAAGGAAAACAATTTGCATTCCAACTTTTCAGTTTGCCATTTTTTATCTGAAAAACTCTGTTAAACAGTTTTTTAGATTTGCTATAGGAACCATTTTAATCTGTGGATTTGAATGTTGAACACTTGGGAAAGGGATAGAAAACAAACTAAATAGAAGATATTTCAAAATCTTATGGAGGGTGAAGAATAGTTCTTAGGCACAACATTTAGTGAACAGAATATTATATGGAAGTTTACCATTATTAAGAGAAACCATTGAAACACATGGTGGAAGACCTTGTCGAATATAAGAGTATTTGTTGCTGCAGGATACAAACCTTGAAAATAAAAGGATGTTACAGTGATGATGCGGGAAAGGAAAAGATGCATAAGATTGGCTGCTAGGATTTGCAGGGGCTTTTGACATGACACAGCATTTGAATTGAAAGAGAGGAACATTTTATTGCTATTGTTGTTGTTATTTAGCCTTTGGTCATCCCCAACTGATCAAACTCATATTCAACGATGTGACCATTTTGTTTTTTTTCTATAGACTGATGAGTGATTTGAGGGATATTAGGCCGCTATTTCTGGCAGGTTAAGTAACCATGTACATGCTGTTACATTGGTTCATCAACTTTTCCCCATCTAACTGATGCTCCAGCTGGGAATTTTGGCTTTTCTTTTTCTTGCATATTTATCTCAAAGACTAAGTTATTTAGTATTACCTCTGTTTTTTTTTTTTGTAAGATAGTAGGTTGTCATTTAAGGGAGATTTCACTGTTATTTCTAGCAGATCCAGTGACCATGCAGTGGACCACTCATTAACAGTAGATTTTTTTTTTTTGCAAAGCATAAAATATTAATTACTTTGTCTCCCAGGTTTGACCTTAGACATGCTACACCTTGACCATCTTGTTATTGAATGTGGTCCTCCTTGTTTTAGATGATACAATTTTTATTGGAGACCTGCTTGACTGTTATTTTTAGCAGGTCAAACTACAATGCAATATTTCCTTGTTAACTAAAGTAAAAATTTCCTGATTGGCTTATAAAAGCTCAGTCAGATGATCATGTGACTCTGGCAATATTTTTAATGATGATGGTGGTGGTGGTGGTGGCAGTGATGATAGTGATGGTGAAGATGGTGCCGTGGATCATAATGGCTTGGATAATGATTTTTCACAGAAGACCAGAAATTTTTGGAGAAGGAATAAATTGGTTAAATTTACCCCAGTATGTGACTGGTACTTCATTATCATCTAATGAAGGATGAAAAGCAAAGTTGACCTAAGTGTAGTTTAGAACTCAGAATGTGAAGAATCAGAAACCAGATATTTTGTCCAATTGTCATCCATAATTCTGTCAATCCACTTCTCTGAGGACAATGACCTCTAACATTGGTTGAAGCAGAATTTTTCAAAAGCGGTGTGGCTGATTTAATAAATTCCCAACTTTTGATGGGAGATATATTTTAGCAGTTCCAGAAGATTGAAGGACATGGTTGACCTCAGCAAGATTTGAACTCAGTAAGAAAAGGTGGTGATTAAATTCTATGAGGCATTTTTGTCCAGCACTCTATCAATTCTGTCATTCACCATTGGTATGATGGTAGTAATGATGACGATGATGACAATGGTGATGATAGTAATGACACCACTGCTGTCACTACTGCTGCCAATGATGATGATGATGATGATGATGATGATGATGATGATGATGATGACAAGACTGATGATGGTGATGATGATGATGAAGATGATGATGAAACCAATTGAGTTATCTACCTAGTCATATCTTCACACCATTAAGATAAGAGAAACAATAGCTGATATTAATTAAATATAACCAATTTAGTCTCAATAATAATGATCACAAGAAGAATATTAAATTCATTGGCACTAACATAAATTATCACAAATCTTGCATATCTCGGCTTACCTGATTTAGAAGAGGTAACTTACCAAAGTTTATTTCTAGCCTCACTTAACCAGTTAACTTGATATGGCTATCATCTCAACTCGACAACACAGCAAACTGAAATCTGTGATGTTATAAATCTTTCAGCTGTGATTATTTGTTTCTGCTGATTGAATAAACATGATCCCTATTGTAATCAATATTTATTTTAAAATGAGTGATTTGCTGATGATAACTTGAGAAGCTGCTAGCACATTAAACAGTGCAGTTAAAGCAAATCTGTGTGAATAAATATATTGTGAACAAACTATCTATAATGAAGTTGTGATGTCAACAGGCATAAACGAGGGTCAAGTACAGAGCGCTAGATGTAGGGGTGGCGGGGGGGGGGCATTTGGAGCCTATGTCAAACATTGGCAAGTGAAAGATATGCCAGATGATAAAGTTGATGAAATGAGATGATATGGAGGGGGAAAAAATGTAGGAAAACATGAGGTGAAAAGAGATAGAACAAAAATAAACAATAAACAAATGATAAGAGGATATAGAAAAATGGTTGGGGGAATAGAAAATGGGAAATAGGGGAGTGGAAAAAAACAAAAAAATCAATGAACAAATAGTGAAAAGATTGATGTTTGACCAAATGATAAATAGAAGAATGATTATGTATTAAACAGTATCCCGAGCTAAGAAGCACATAACCATAATTAATCGATTCACAATATGGCTGTTTGAAATATTGTTAGAAGATTGAAATGGCAAAGCTGTAATGGAACAACAGTAATATAGAATGACTGTTGTAATAAGTTAGGATTAAGAGGTTACCAAGACTAAAATATCAAAACCTCATATTTCTCTCTTCCATTTCAACATTTCTGAATCTTTCTCGTACAACAAACTGCAGCCATTATTTATAAGCAACCTCTTCTGTCTTTTTTTGTAAAAGGACTTTAACAAAACAAAACAGATTCACTTCCATCCATTTAACAAAGGAACAAAGCTAGAAGGAAACCCTGTGTGGTTGTTTGACCTGTTTGAAATAACAGCTAAATTTTCCCCATAAAAATGGGAGAAATGGGTTCAATGTATATCCAGAAGATAAACTGGAAACTGAAGAGAAGCATGTCAAGTATTATCTATTCAAGACAATTTTAACTTGAATTAAAGAATAGAATATAATCAAATATTTTAATCAGAGTGTGTTGCTGTTGTTATTGTGGTTGTTGTTTAACCTCAGGACATAACAGTGATCAACCTGTCTTGCTTTCAGGAATAGGCCATCCAGAACTATATTATTCAATGTATTTCTCTTTCTCCAGATGGTGGAATGTGATTTAAGGGGTTCTAGGCCAATATTTGTAACCAGTTGAGTGGCGTCTAGGGGCATCTTTGATGGCTCAGGTATGGTTACACACACTCACTCGCATGAAAATATTAAGTTTTTTGTAGTGTAAAGAATAGTAAACAATGATAAGGTTAATCAGTGGAAATCAAGGAATTGTACCTTAATTTATAAAAACAAAACACATTAAAAATAATTATGTTTTGACCAAGAACTGGCCCAGGCCATGTCTAACTTAACAGCACCACGTGTATGTATGTATGTATGTATGTACATATCTATCTATCTATCTATCTATTTATCTATCTATCTATATATACATATATATATATTTATTTATTTATTTATTTATGGGTTTCAGCCAAGTGGCTGCGGTCATGCTGGTGCACCACCATGATTTTCCGTCTTTATGCTGTGCTCTCTTCACGTTCCTTGCATGGCTCTTCTCCCCCACCTGATATGGTCCAATCAAGAGTTTTGATGGCACATCTGGTGTATAAGAGAATTTGACATCGCTGCCCTAAACTGCGTCTCATTACGAGCCATTGGTTCGTCTGGTATCGTGGAGAGGAAAGCGTCAAGTTTTGTCTTGAAGACCTCCGCATCCATGTCTTGCATGTCTCTCAAATGTTTTGGCAGGGCATTGAAGAGCTGAGGTCCTCTGAAACCGAGGTTGCTGCAGTATCTCGTTCTTATGTGAGATGCAGTGGACGGCACCTTTGGCACCATGCAGTGGCGACCCGTGTGGGCATTCCTGTAGTACTTGATGCCAAAGTTTGGCACCAGTCCTTCCAGTATTTTCCATATGTATATTATTACATATCTCTCCCGCCTGCGCTCCAGGGAGTGGAGACCTAGTGTATATATATTTATACACAAAAAAAAAAACAGGTACAGAATTTTTTGTACTTTCTAAAGAAGTGAAATGAAAATAAATTAGTGCTTAGGTATGCTTGTACCGTTACCATAGAGGAACAAGCATTCTCAAGTGCTTGACAAAAATGTCTTAAATGTAATAATGTAAATAGTTTATTATATTTCATTCCAATTCAATTCCCTGGAGAATTGGGAAACTTTCTGTAACTGCAATATATATTGACACCTGTACCTCTTTGTTACTCATTTATATCTTGTATATATAAATTAAAGTACCAGTCACATACTGGGGTTGGTGAAGTCGATTAATCCCCTCCCCTCAAAACAACTGGCCTTGTGCCTAAATCAGAAACCGTTATTATCATTAAGTAGTGGTAGTTAGAAAAAAAACTAATAGTTACAATAGTATTCCAGTCTGTGCATCTCTACCAAATTCTTTGTTGATCATTAAAAGCACAACAGAAAATACTTATATTTTATTACAATTTTTCAGATATCAAATATACAGGAGCGGACCAATATTTTATACACTGATACAGCAGCAGTAGTAGTAGCAGCAGCAGCAGCAGCAGCAGCAGCACATTACATGATATCCACTCTGACCTTGTCATACTCACAGTTTTAAAATGACCTCTTCTATCATATTCAGAGAGTGTCCTCCATTAACTTTCATATTTATTTTTCCCTTTCATTTTTAATAGTCTTTTTCTTTCTTTTCTTATAATCTCCTGATCAATAAGATACATTATTCGTAGAAATATCACTTGTTGATTAAGTATCTATTATTCTTTGAGATTGTCTGTCAAGTAATGATGACTCATAGAAGTTATTAATTTTACTATATACCTCACCCCCCACCACCACCACCATTAACTTCACACACACACACACACACACTTATACATAAAAACGCTTTCAGTATCTTTAAAAATATGACTATGAAAATGACAAATAAGAAGAAAAGAGAAAATAATAAATCACTTCTAACAGTGTTCAACTGCTGTAATTCTTTGTTATTCCACAAGTGCGTATACCAACCCAGTTTGGGAAAGAAACTAGATCCAGCTGTTAATTCCTTTTGACTAATCTTAGGCTGTTGTAGACCAACAAACACTGAAAATTTTCTATATTCTGTCAAGAAGAAATCAGGAATTATAATAAAGGAACAATGTATGGCCCCTGTCAGCCAGTACTGATCATGCATTTAGATATGTTTGGACAGACCTGGGCAACATTTTTTGCTCTTATTTGAGGGCTACAATTTTCCCTTCTTGCCCGCCAAAAAGTTTACAGATCTGAACAAAAACGGCTTGGCACAAATG